>NW_020438928.1:270776-282786 GCF_000699045.2 Agrilus planipennis
CAAGACATTGTGGTGTGCTAATAAATGCCTATAATCCAAAATTCTGTTGATTTTACATCAATAAAATTATTTGCATCCCTCTGATCTTTCATGGTAAATAAACTATTTTGGCATCAGTGTTTTTTCTTCAATTAAAATGGATGACAAACGCAAATAACGAAACATAAAGAAGAATTCTTCGTTGCTGAACTAAAGAAACTAGAACATGGAACTAGATGGAAAAACTATATCTCAATCATTTCAAATAGAAAAATATGAATCATACCCAATCTTCGCAGTAGGTGATATAGTGCAAACCCCACTATTAGTCTAGAAAAACTGCAATATTTAAGAAATGAGCAAATGCTTGTAAGGTTTTCTTAAAAAATATTTTATATTTAAGTAAATGTAGAAAATTAAATAGATACTATAATGAAGTATTTATTTCAAAATACGTATTTTGCATTTAGCATTTAAAAAAACAAAAGGGAAATTTAATATATAACATTTGAAATAAAAAATCAGAAAAGTATTTGCATTTTGTATTTAAATACTTTCAAAAAACCATTTTGCACATACCTACTAATAAGTTATCGTTAATCAAAACCTGATATACCAGCAACCAACAAGCGACAGAAATTGTAACAGTTGGGCAATATACTGATGATATTGATGTCTTCTTTATTTTTACGCCTTGTACAAAGTTTAAAAATATGTTAGTATGTCAAATTCATAGTGTAAAGTGGACGAAGAAGAATTGTTATTAGCAACGGTAACTTTAAATTAGTAATGGTATTAGAAAAGCAAAATAGTATTCTTTTTTTTTGAAACTTTGTTTCGAATTATGAAGAAGAATCGTGCGAGTTTTAGTTTTACTCACAACCGCGCACTTCACCTGAAACTGCAGAAAACTTCTAATTGATTCCGCTTTCCTAACGTTCACAAAAGATTTTCAATAATAGAACGGACTGTCAACAAATACTAGAAACTAGCAAAAAGTCTTGTTTCGTTGGTACACAAAAGAAAACTTCCTTAAGCTATGTAACTTATTTCCGGCATTTGAAGCGATGAAAACTTTTAATTTTTCAAAATTTTGAGATAAAAATAAAACGAAAGGAGAAAAGAACAAACGTAGACAGTTTCATTTAGATTTGTAGGTGAATGTAAAACTGATATTATACATATATAAAATACTGAATTGAGAGACAAATTTGGCTTTTTCAAAATAGAAACGCTTAGCAAAAGAATGATTAAATTTATTTATTTATTTAATTTTAATTTATACCCTACATTTTTTATTTCTTTATTGAAATATAATTTTGTGTTTTGTAGTTGAAATAATCTCAAAAGATAATTCAGAAAAAGTGCCTTAAGTAGCTACCCCGATTTAGAATATTGAGCTCTTTCAGAATTCGGGATCAAGAGTAGAAGTTTTTGTTTAAAAAAATAGACCTTGAAGATGAAAGTTAACGTTGAATTACCGGTTATTATTCGATCTTCTTCTTCGAATCTAATAACTTTTGTGTAGGTTACTTTTAATCCAGGAAACGGAGGTTTTGAGCTCTTAATTTTTTCAAAATAAATCGATTAACTTAAAATTTTGAAAGTAGGTAAGGAATAGCCTAAAGATCAAAATATATATTATGCCAAAGGGCGCCTTCACCCTGGTGGAGTGGTTACCACCCCACGTCGCTGTTAGAATTTTATTTATATTAAAAAAAAAGGCTGTTTAATGATTGCTGTGTGACCAACACGAACCGAGCTACAGCCTGTTACAGGTTAGCGCTAAATTAGAGAGTTTCAAAGTCAAATAATGGGAAAACTATGCATTTTTCGAGAAAAACCTATAGAATTTTTTTTAATATATTGAAAAAACCTGTCTTTTCCTTTTTAAAAAACTTTTTAGCATAAAAATTGAGCGAGTTATGATGAAAATAAGGTTGATCTTTGTTTTTCTAAGCGAAAAATTTAGCGAAAACAACCCCTTAATTACCATCCCAATTAAAATTAGACGTTACCCTTTTTGAGTTCTCTTTATTTTTTATTATTAAAGCAGAAGTTTTACCAGTTGAGAATACTTGATTTTGAAATAATTAGAACTAAAAGTGAAAAACGAATTTCTGCAATTTCGTGAAAAATGTCCTTTTCTTCAAATTAACTACAAAACTACTTATAATACGTGTATGCTTCAGTATAAATTAACTGTGATACAGATGTTTAAAAAATGTAAATAGCCTTGTAGTTCTTGTAAAAACCTACAAATTTTATTCACTGTAAGCTTAAATATAAAGTTTTATAGGTTTTGGCAAAAAGGGGTTCTTTTCACCCCTAAAAAATGAAGAGCGCCTACGGGCATAATATAAATTTTGAAGTGGAGGGTAAGTTAAGCTTAATCCCAAATTTTCATGGTAAGTAATATATTTTGCAAAAATTGCGAGGGTTTATATTATTTTAAGTTCCGTTTCCTGAACCATATAGGATTGCTATCCCCCATGGCGAGATATTTAGGTATATTATTTAAAACTGCAAGGTGTTCCATTTTAAGTAATACCTACACCTTAAACAAAATTATTTGTCAAAATTAGGTCGGGGTTGACCATAAAAGGAGTTTTCTTAGATAAACTACCCCAAACCCGTCTCCAAATATAGAGCGAAATAACCATAAAACTTGCCTGTGCTAAACCAACACTAAACGAGTAAGGTGATAGTTCTACTGGAATGGTTCATTTTGTGAACGTCGCCAACGGTGAAGGACAATTTATTAAAGTTCTTCAACGATAAAGAAAAGACAAAAGGATAGTAAAATTACATGACAGGTCTCCAATTTCCAAGGGGTTTCAAATTCCTCCTATTTTCTAGTTAAGGTTTATCAATATTAAAAGCAGTTCATTATTATACGAAAGCAGGTTACCGCGGTTACCATCTATCGAAAACGTCAAGTTTTCATTTTACAATAAATGTTTAAAAGTTTCTTCACAAACTATAAGGAACATCCTCGGAGTTAAGTCATTATTTTACAATTCGGGCAACCAAAGGTCTTGAACTCATAAAAGTTCCTTTTCGTATGTGTTATTTAATGTATCTTAAAAGCAAGTACAGTGGAATTCGTTTATTATGACTCCGCCTATATTGAACAACCGCTTAATATGAAGTGATTACAGTGTTCAGTTTATTATGACTGATTCTCAAGAAATAATATCCGGCTATAGTGACCTAAATGATTAATAATAAAATTTTTGTTCAGTTTTCTGACCCTTCTCATGCATATTGATATTACAATTCATTGTTCTTTTTCTGTTAATAAATATATACAATTTGTAGTTTTTCTCTCTATTGAACTAAATAACTAACTAAAGAAAGTTGTTTATTTTCTGACTATGCTTTGTACGACGCCCGCTTAGTATAATGTATTTGTCGTTTCCCTTCGATGTCATTATCAGCGGATTCTACTGTAGTAGTACAGTATAAAAACAAAAAAAAAAAAATCAATACTCAAGAATTGTTTGGGCTAAAGAGCCATTTTTGATACAGTTTTTTTCTGTTTGTATACCGTTTACGTATTTAAATCGTGCTTTATCGACCCTGTACATATAGAAGTTTAAATCTTATTTAGAAAGTGTCTATGCTGAAGCAAATTCTGATAGAACACCCACAAATATTGAAAGTTTGCCATTTATTTTTAGAAAATTCTTTTAAGTACATTACCTTGATTTAAACAGTTAATTGTAATACTTACAAAATCATTTACGGGAGTGCATAATGTATCTCGTACTCACCTGAAAATAAATATTAAGATTAGTAAAATGGTACGTCAGGTAAGTGTAAAAATTAAAAAAAAAAACATTAAAAACAAAATGATGCTGGTAATTTAGTTAAACATGTGCATATTATATATGTAAGGGATTTAAAACTAGGATCCGAACTAATATGGACAGAAAAATTGTGTTTTCGGTGTGGGGTTATAGGAGGATGTTAAAAATACTGTGGATAGATAAGGTTAGGTTTGGATATAAAAGACAATAAGAAATAGGCGAGATAGGTTGGTAGGACACCTTCTCAGATATGAATGACTAGTTATAGAGACATATTAAAAGCAGAAACAGGAGTTAAGAGAGGTAGAGGTAAGCCTGCTTTAAATTATTACTTTCAAGAAATGTGATTGATTCAAGATAATAAGAAGAAGATTATGAGGATGATGAGGCCATATTTCGAGGGGAGTACCATTTAAATTTAAAGAAAATATTCCACTTATATGGTTGGAAAATTAGGGGATGATTTAAGTTATGACTCGTTGGAATCAAGTGGTAAAAGATCTAGGTATAGATATACGTTTCTCTTAATCGGCACCTACAAGTTTGGAACTATAAATGCTAATATCTAGGTATAGATATACGTTTGTTTCAATCAGCACCTTCTCTATCACCTCTTTACGTTTATGCCACTTTCGTTGTTTACTTTACCTTCTGATGTTGTTCACTTTGCAAAGATCGCGTGCCTGTTGAAAACCTTGTGTTGTGTTAGTTTCTAATTTTATTTTTAAATAGGTAACTGTGCATTATTTTCTTACACGAAAATGAAACAACTAAAAAAGTTTTGGTATTGTTTTTGTAAAATTTCTACTTTGTAGGGCTATTAAAGGCATCGGGCGTGAAAATTTACATTCACTAGTAAAATGGGGGTTGTTAATTTATATAACGATAACAATAAAAGGGGTTTAGAGTTCGTAATAATTTGTGATATTAATGGTGTGTTACAGCATTCGTTTTTATAACATCTTTTCCGGGAATTTGTAATATGGAACTGGCACATTTTTAGGACCGTTCATGTTTCATTCGAAGCTTATAAAAGAGTAATAATTTTGGAAAGCGATGTCAACGTCGACATCCCTGTCCTATGGTTTATCAAGTACGAATGAAAGACTGTTTTTGAATTTTTTATTATTTGAGCAAAAAAGTGACTAATGAACTTACTTGGTGGCAGTTTTGTTAATGTTAAAGCCATTTAGGACCCGTGGCGCCAACCGAGACCGAATGTTCTTCTCATCAACTTTTCCAAAATTTACTTACAACACATAGTGTTACTTTTATACATTATGAGATTAATAATTAGACGTTATTTATAATGATTTGGATAATCAATGACCTGTAGAGACTCTCAGACGTCAATTGTGATTTCAAAACTCAATGGTTTACATCAACATGCGTTAGACAGTTCCGACAGAACACCGACCATCTTACTTGATATCTTTAAACGGAGTTCAACGAATAACTTCAGACGGTGTATTGAACGCCATCTGTAGAGATTCGCCACTAATTGGTTTACTTACAAACTTAATGTTCTAAGTATAACGAAGATAACTACGTGAGTGAACTATATTAACGACAACCAATACCCAAGACGACGTTTCGTCTCAATGGCATATGAACTTTTTTAAGTCGAATGCTCATTGTTTCAATTTTTGGTGTGATTCTAGTGATAACACCTTGCAGAAGAAAACAAGTGAAAATTGAATCAGTAATTTAAATATTGGTTTACCGATTAAGTTTATTTATTTATGCTATAATCACTCAAAAATTAATGCACTTGGAAAACCGAAGAATAGATTTATCTATTTTAGACAGTCTGGGAAAATGATAATGAGACGATGCCACATATATAACTTAGAGGACCATCCCTCATGTTGGTCGTGATAAATGTCATTGTATTTTACTTGCTTGTATTCTAGATATTTTCTAGATTAATTAAAACTATAGCTTAGGATGTAGGGAATGTTTCTCCAAGTGCCAACAGAACATTCTGTTTCTCTTAAGTATAACACTAATTGCAAAAGGAAGGACCACTTTTTTGTATTTGTCCATTATTCACTGTGCGCCTTGATATTTTCCCAAACACAAGTGGGTCAGTGGTTTCCCACCCTCTCTGCTTCTGGCCCCATCACCGTTGTCGACAAATCTCCGTCACTAAAATTCTTGCTAACGTATTGTGGCAGTTTCTCAGAATATTCATGAAGGAATTTACATTGGCATTGGCTACCTCGTTTTTGCAACATTCCCAATCCCGACATTTAGACAAACATATATTTAAATATGCATACGTACATTCACAAAACCGTCAGTTTCTACAAATGCTCTACAAACCTTACGGATATGGTTATTGAATAATCGATGGGAGAACTTACCTACTAATTATGGCTTATTTAAAATTAAAATGGACGTTGACCTTTTCGGAATAGAGATTAATGGCTACTATATATTTCAGTTTCTTATTTTTTAAACTCTGTCACCTTTTTCCTAACGAAAACCAGAGGGGGTTTCCAGGTCGACACGTATATTTTTTTGATTATGTATAACTGGTTTTTACGTGTCAAAGATCATCGACGATCATATAAAACTAATTTTTCTATCCCTTGGGAACAGTACTTTTTTCTGGATAAATAAATACCGTATGTCCTTTTTCGTGTCACTGACAATGTGTGTACAAAACTTCATGATGATAGGTTGAGTAATTAAGGCGTAAAATTGTANTTTTGAAAAAAATCCAAATTAAAATTTGTTGAAGTTAATTATTCACACCCCAATTGAGTGGATAACATAAAAGCATAGTTTTCATGCTCATTACACTGAGTTTCATCGGTTCCACTCGATATGCTGAAACCAACAAAGTTTTTCCAAATTTTCGAGCACCTGGTCGCTTTCCCGGATGTTGGTACGTAAACTCTTTAGCCAAAAATAAATATGAATGTGAATTGATTCAAAAATATTGGTGGAGAAGATGGTGAAATGTCTCACATCCATGATGCATAGAAAGATGAGTTTTTCCAACTTTACATAAAATTTTACGAATAGGTAATCAAAATATTCTAGCATATGTAGTACCTTTTGGTAAAACTATCAGGACATTTTCGCAACTGTATTTAACGTTAAATAATATACTTGATATCCCCGAACATTGTTTTTTTACAAAAATTGAAAACAATTACGTATTGTTTTAACGCATCAATAAAAACTTAGTCAGGTGTAGACACACATTCATTCACCATAGAATTTAAAGACCGCCTTAACGTTGAAAGTATGATAGTTATTCAGTACCAGTGACTTTGTGCATTGAAAATTCGAGTGACCGAACTGGCCCTGTCGAAATAAAATATTTCGCAGCAATATTTAGGTTTGCCAATACCTAGTGGAATTTTAATATATATCCAAAAGCAGCAAAATTGGTTACACTAATACATACACATGCAAAGCGACAAGGAGGAACGAAATTAACGATAAGATGGGATATGAATGTGGGTAAGGGCACTTATTACTACGCTATTGCTCCACTCTTAATCGTAATATATTTAAAGACGAAAAAGTACGCACAATTATGAAAGTAAAATCAACTTAAAATACAGATAAGTAAACCATTACGAATTACTTCTTTTCAAATTCAATGATGAGCGATGCTTCTCAAGTATGATCACCTATAATTATTTAACAATCGTACATTTATGATATTGTAAAGGTACAGCATAAATTTCTTAATTAAGTGCATGAAAGTCACACGTGTTCTCCCCTAGATTATGTCATAAAAATCACCGAATGAAGGAGTGCTTTTGTGAATATAGCTACGTATGATTTTAGGCTTGGTATGGGCTTTAGGCTTCGCCCAAAGCTCTTATTTAATGTGTTTTAATGTTTGAAGGCCCAATTATATTTTAAAATCCAAAGTTTTTGAATTATCAATTACTTCAAAGGTAATTAATTAGATTCAAATCCTTAGGCGCTGCATCAGTTTACTCAAAACGTGAATGCCCCTTTTGTCTTTTTATAGTAAATACCAAAAAAAACGTATCGGAAGTTTCTAACTTCGGCGCTCACATCGATAACAATTCTTCTGTTAGATGGGGACGGTTTTTAGGGTTCCATACGTCCGAATAAAAAAACGGAACCCATATAGGATCACTCGTGTGTCTGTCACAATCAATTTGATCCGAATCTACTGGATGGATGTAACTGAAATTTACTACACATGAATTTCTGTGACCCAATCAAGGATGCAAAACGTAAATAAACTAATTTTGAATATGAAGGTCATTTTTGGGAGGCCATTAGGAAATTAAAAAAAAAGTTTTGCGAACTGTACCGTGTGACATATCAAAGGGCTTGTTGTAAACGTATCAAATATATTTTGTTTATAATTTTAAAATAAATAGTTTTAAAGTACTCCGAAGCTACTGAACCTACATTTTGAAAAAACACAGAAATTAGTTCTTTACTTAAAGATTACAGGAAAATTAATAAGAAGTCTATGGTCTGAACAAATTTACATTCGCATTTTGAATGTATGGGAGAACATGTTTTCTTTTAAGTACAATTTTAAGTTGGTTATCGGGTTCGGGTTCCGTACATCCGAATGAAAAACGCAACCCTTATAGGATCGTGTGTCTATCTGTCCGTTTTCCTATATTAACTACAACGTACAATTTTCCTAAAAATTTGTTATTTTGCTTTTCGTTGAAAGTTCCAAAAGAACGAAATAATTAATTTTACTTGACAGGCAGTATGTATAAAAGATTCAGTCCTGACCTATGTATTACCATCAATTCCGAACGTTACGCGATTTTCTTTACGATCAATGACTTGTTTATGTCTTAATTTCTGGGTCAAGGGATTGCAAGGGATAATAATACCTAGCCAATAACTATTGGGTACGTCTAACGGTCGACATTATATCATAAAATACCCCCATATTAAAGAGTGACGAATGTTGTGTACATATATGTGTAAGCTAATAAAAACTTTATATGATGCTAATATGGTTTTCCTTTAATTTTTATAGACCATCAGCTTCTTGTCAGTATTCTGTTAATGTAGTTTATAAAATGCTGTGAATGTAGGTACTAACCAATATAAAAATATATAAAAATTTATTATGTAGGTATTACAATTATATGATATTTTTCACCAGGCAACCCATTTGCAGTACACATCATACTATGATTACGATTCATTAAATAACAAAAACAATGGCAAGGCCTCGTAATAA
This sequence comes from Agrilus planipennis, assembly GCF_000699045.2. Lineage (NCBI taxonomy): Eukaryota > Metazoa > Arthropoda > Insecta > Coleoptera > Buprestidae > Agrilus > Agrilus planipennis. The sequence goes on from NW_020438928.1 coordinate 279,783, forward strand.
AACAGTGTAAAAAATAAAAAGAAAAAGCATTCACAATATGCTAATAAAAAAGATATGGATATTCAATAAAACTGTAGCTTGAAAATAATGCCTAGAGTAACAGCTAAATCTGATTTACTTCCAAATTTTTTTTAAACTACATTTTTCTTTTAATAAGAAAAAAATTTAATAAACTTACATATACCTATAAGGCATGTAGTATTGTATATTTAATATTGTCATTCATATGTAATTGGTAATCGAAATGTGGTGTTATAGGCGGATGATGAGGATATCGTGGGTAGAAAAGGTTAGAAATGAAGAGGTATTGGAAAGAATAGGAGAACAGAGGACTCTATGGAAGTCAATAAAAAATAGGCGAGATAGGTTGGTAGGGCACCTTCTCAGGCATGAAGGTCTGGTCAGAGACATATTAGAGGCAGAAATAGGAGTTGGGAGGGGTAGAGGTAGACCTAGATTAGATTACTGTTTGCAAATAGTTAAGGATGTGGACTGTTCTAGTTTCAGGGAAATGCGAAAATTAGCTCAGGGTAGGAAAGAGTTAAGATACGTGTCCAACCAGTCTTAGGACTGACGACCTTATGATGATGATGATGATGATATGTAATTGCATTCTATTGTTACTTTTGAGATAAAATTGGCAGTCGGATCAATGTTTTTGAAATGTACCATGTATATGCAAAAAGGTTCATCCCTCTCGGATTTCGCGGTCCAGGACATTTTAAAATACTTCTAATGCTATGGAAATTTAATCCAAGTACCGTTGACGTAAGTGTACCTAATATCAGTTCGTGCTTAATCATGTGACGGAATAATTTTGTTCCTATGTAATATAAAAAACACAAACTAATAAAATTTAAAAATTACACAGTTCTAAGAATCGTTGTGTTGGAATATATTAGCACAAGATCGATTTTCTTGTAACGTATTTGCCTTTTAATTTGAATTTTGTTTTGGTTTCGCTAGCATAGATATCGATATTACACATTTTATGATTTCTTGAGAAACCAACTTTAATTAAACCGATTTTTAAAAAACGGGCAATAAAATAAAAGAGTACAAATAATATCTGATTTAGGACATTTCTTTAGAAATACGTGTTCTAATTGCTTTAGCATTTGTTATTAAATGAACCGCTTTGCGCACGAATTTTCCTTCGTACCGATTTTATGTGGGTGCCTACTATGAATTGTTTTTTCAAGTCGAAGATTCAGAAGCTTTCCACCAATTTATTACTAAGTTTTTCATGAATCAGCAATTTACTGTTTCCGGGTTATTGATTTTTCCGACAATTAATCACATTGAAGTGATTAATTACGAGTTACAACTTTACGAATGAGAAACGAAAAGAAGAATATTTGCCAATCATATTTAGGAATACGTTGTGTATGCGATGTGTGGTACAAAGTATAGTTTTTGTTACAAATTCGCAAAGGTGTTGGCTTAGTATTAATATGTTACAGCCAATGTAATTAACTCTGAAAATATGTATACTATTTAGCTATTATATATAATTTTCCCTAGGTTTTCCATTCATTTTTACTACTTCTGCTAGATAATTCCTCGTTTTCTCACATCATAATTCGTTCGGCTGCAGCTATAATTGCTAGTGACATATTTTGTAAAATATGCAGATTATTTGATTAATTTCGAAATTTTGTCCTAATAAACTACCGATAGATACATCGGATAGTTTTGCCCAGAACCGATAAACCGAGGGATTTTGGTCGGTCGGAATCCGACAGTACCCTTCAGGGAGCGTCTTTTGAAGATTTCCCTCCTCGAGAATAGTATAAACAAAAAAAAAAAGGAAAGGCAGTCTTCGACATTCCACCTACCCTAGCAAGGAAGAGTGGGACTAACCCTTGGAAGTTATACATTGTTGCTCTCTACCTTTTGCTTGATTGGATATGGTCATAGTATACTGGCCTTCGAGATAGCGTACTTTCCTTGTTTGATTGGATTGGTGCCGCCTGCCCAGAGTACCGAGGTTTTTCGTGCTGCATACACTGGTGAAGTCCCCCATCGTTATACCTGGTGTAACTGATTTTTCCCTAACCGTGATTCCTGTGGTGCCGTCCACACCGTCGTCTTCGTAGACCCCAGAACCTTCAAGGCTCCATCGCCCACTGTCTTGTTGATGGTCCACCGGTGCTTCTGGTTACCGTGAGCGAAGCGCGGCGTCCAACCCTACAGCCCGCTTCTGTTCGTACAACGTACAGTCGTAGTCTCGCATCTTTACGTTTAAAGACGAGCCCCCAGTCCCCAGTTAACATCATGATGTTGACAAACCCAGCTGTTCCAGAAGTAAATGCCACTCTGAGCGACGGTAAAAGCCACTGGCACACAATTTCGCTTATTTTGGTAACTTGATACATTACTCATTATTCGAATTCCGAACTAATTTTCTCCCTCGAGACGAATTTGTATAGCTACCAACGCATTCACATTTACTTTAATGATTTCTTTGATTTTCTTTGATAGTACTAGATAATGTACCTATGTATACATGATACATTGTGACTATATATAAAATATATATTGGACCAATCGGGAAAACAAATATTGATTGGCTGTATTTTTAAAATAAATATTGCACACTTATTATTTCCTAACATTGGAACAATATTTAATTTCAATATTGGGTTAATATTAAAAATCTACATTGGGCCAATAAAAAAAAATCTGACGTTTCCATCATTGAACCAATATGTAAATATAATATTTTACCAATATTTTTGTGGTACTGGGGTAGATATTGTGCCTACATATGCATGATATATTGTGACTATATACAAAACATATATTGGACCAATCTGGAAAACAAATATTGGCTGTATATTTCAAATAAATATTGCACATTTATTATTTCCTAACATTGGAACAATATTTAATTTCAATATTGGGTTAATATTAAAAATCTACATTGGGCCAATAAAAAAAAATCTGACGTTTCCATCATTGAACCAATATGTAAATATAATATTTTACCAATATTGTTGTG
>NW_020438928.1:282900-289719 GCF_000699045.2 Agrilus planipennis
CGCGCTGATGAGATCCAAAAAGATCGAAATCGCGATCCGCGTCTGGCAGTTTCGACAGAATGCAGACCACTTCGAATTATTTCAAAGTTGTAGCTTTTGAAAAAACAAAGATAATGGTTTTTTAATGATTGCTGTATACGAATACGAATACGAATCGAACTATGATTTGTTAAAGGTTAGCTCATGTTAGTCAAACGCTAAATTAGAGTTTCAAAGTCAAATAACGAAAAAACTATGCATTTTTCGAGAAAAACCTATAGAATTTTTTTTAATATATTGAAAAAACCTGTCTTTTCCTTTTTAAAAAACTTTTTAGCATAAAAATTGAGCGAGTTATGATGAAAATAAGGTTGATCTTTGTTTTTCTAAGCGAAAAATTTAGCGAAAACAACCCCTTAATTACCATCCCAATTAAAATTAGACGTTACCCTTTTTGAGTTCTCTTTATTTTTTATTATTAAAGCAGAAGTTTTACCAGTTGAGAATACTTGATTTTGAAATAATTAGAACTAAAAGTGAAAAACGAATTTCTGCAATTTCGTGAAAAATGTCCTTTTCTTCAAATTAACTACAAAACTACTTATAATACGTGTATGCTTCAGTATAAATTAACTGTGATACAGATGTTTAAAAAATGTAAATAGCCTTGTAGTTCTTGTAAAAACCTACAAATTTTATTCACTGTAAGCTTAAATATAAAGTTTTATAGGTTTTGGCAAAAAGGGGTTCTTTTCACCCCTAAAAAATGAAGAGCGCCTACGGGCATAATATAAATTTTGAAGTGGAGGGTAAGTTAAGCTTAATCCCAAATTTTCATGGTAAGTAATATATTTTGCAAAAATTGCGAGGGTTTATATTATTTTAAGTTCCGTTTCCTGAACCATATAGGATTGCTATCCCCCATGGCGAGATATTTAGGTATATTATTTAAAACTGCAAGGTGTTCCATTTTAAGTAATACCTACACCTTAAACAAAATTATTTGTCAAAATTAGGTCGGGGTTGACCATAAAAGGAGTTTTCTTAGATAAACTACCCCAAACCCGTCTCCAAATATAGAGCGAAATAACCATAAAACTTGCCTGTGCTAAACCAACACTAAACGAGTAAGGTGATAGTTCTACTGGAATGGTTCATTTTGTGAACGTCGCCAACGGTGAAGGACAATTTATTAAAGTTCTTCAACGATAAAGAAAAGACAAAAGGATAGTAAAATTACATGACAGGTCTCCAATTTCCAAGGGGTTTCAAATTCCTCCTATTTTCTAGTTAAGGTTTATCAATATTAAAAGCAGTTCATTATTATACGAAAGCAGGTTACCGCGGTTACCATCTATCGAAAACGTCAAGTTTTCATTTTACAATAAATGTTTAAAAGTTTCTTCACAAACTATAAGGAACATCCTCGGAGTTAAGTCATTATTTTACAATTCGGGCAACCAAAGGTCTTGAACTCATAAAAGTTCCTTTTCGTATGTGTTATTTAATGTATCTTAAAAGCAAGTACAGTGGAATTCGTTTATTATGACTCCGCCTATATTGAACAACCGCTTAATATGAAGTGATTACAGTGTTCAGTTTATTATGACTGATTCTCAAGAAATAATATCCGGCTATAGTGACCTAAATGATTAATAATAAAATTTTTGTTCAGTTTTCTGACCCTTCTCATGCATATTGATATTACAATTCATTGTTCTTTTTCTGTTAATAAATATATACAATTTGTAGTTTTTCTCTCTATTGAACTAAATAACTAACTAAAGAAAGTTGTTTATTTTCTGACTATGCTTTGTACGACGCCCGCTTAGTATAATGTATTTGTCGTTTCCCTTCGATGTCATTATCAGCGGATTCTACTGTAGTAGTACAGTATAAAAACAAAAAAAAAAAAATCAATACTCAAGAATTGTTTGGGCTAAAGAGCCATTTTTGATACAGTTTTTTTCTGTTTGTATACCGTTTACGTATTTAAATCGTGCTTTATCGACCCTGTACATATAGAAGTTTAAATCTTATTTAGAAAGTGTCTATGCTGAAGCAAATTCTGATAGAACACCCACAAATATTGAAAGTTTGCCATTTATTTTTAGAAAATTCTTTTAAGTACATTACCTTGATTTAAACAGTTAATTGTAATACTTACAAAATCATTTACGGGAGTGCATAATGTATCTCGTACTCACCTGAAAATAAATATTAAGATTAGTAAAATGGTACGTCAGGTAAGTGTAAAAATTAAAAAAAAAAACATTAAAAACAAAATGATGCTGGTAATTTAGTTAAACATGTGCATATTATATATGTAAGGGATTTAAAACTAGGATCCGAACTAATATGGACAGAAAAATTGTGTTTTCGGTGTGGGGTTATAGGAGGATGTTAAAAATACTGTGGATAGATAAGGTTAGGTTTGGATATAAAAGACAATAAGAAATAGGCGAGATAGGTTGGTAGGACACCTTCTCAGATATGAATGACTAGTTATAGAGACATATTAAAAGCAGAAACAGGAGTTAAGAGAGGTAGAGGTAAGCCTGCTTTAAATTATTACTTTCAAGAAATGTGATTGATTCAAGATAATAAGAAGAAGATTATGAGGATGATGAGGCCATATTTCGAGGGGAGTACCATTTAAATTTAAAGAAAATATTCCACTTATATGGTTGGAAAATTAGGGGATGATTTAAGTTATGACTCGTTGGAATCAAGTGGTAAAAGATCTAGGTATAGATATACGTTTCTCTTAATCGGCACCTACAAGTTTGGAACTATAAATGCTAATATCTAGGTATAGATATACGTTTGTTTCAATCAGCACCTTCTCTATCACCTCTTTACGTTTATGCCACTTTCGTTGTTTACTTTACCTTCTGATGTTGTTCACTTTGCAAAGATCGCGTGCCTGTTGAAAACCTTGTGTTGTGTTAGTTTCTAATTTTATTTTTAAATAGGTAACTGTGCATTATTTTCTTACACGAAAATGAAACAACTAAAAAAGTTTTGGTATTGTTTTTGTAAAATTTCTACTTTGTAGGGCTATTAAAGGCATCGGGCGTGAAAATTTACATTCACTAGTAAAATGGGGGTTGTTAATTTATATAACGATAACAATAAAAGGGGTTTAGAGTTCGTAATAATTTGTGATATTAATGGTGTGTTACAGCATTCGTTTTTATAACATCTTTTCCGGGAATTTGTAATATGGAACTGGCACATTTTTAGGACCGTTCATGTTTCATTCGAAGCTTATAAAAGAGTAATAATTTTGGAAAGCGATGTCAACGTCGACATCCCTGTCCTATGGTTTATCAAGTACGAATGAAAGACTGTTTTTGAATTTTTTATTATTTGAGCAAAAAAGTGACTAATGAACTTACTTGGTGGCAGTTTTGTTAATGTTAAAGCCATTTAGGACCCGTGGCGCCAACCGAGACCGAATGTTCTTCTCATCAACTTTTCCAAAATTTACTTACAACACATAGTGTTACTTTTATACATTATGAGATTAATAATTAGACGTTATTTATAATGATTTGGATAATCAATGACCTGTAGAGACTCTCAGACGTCAATTGTGATTTCAAAACTCAATGGTTTACATCAACATGCGTTAGACAGTTCCGACAGAACACCGACCATCTTACTTGATATCTTTAAACGGAGTTCAACGAATAACTTCAGACGGTGTATTGAACGCCATCTGTAGAGATTCGCCACTAATTGGTTTACTTACAAACTTAATGTTCTAAGTATAACGAAGATAACTACGTGAGTGAACTATATTAACGACAACCAATACCCAAGACGACGTTTCGTCTCAATGGCATATGAACTTTTTTAAGTCGAATGCTCATTGTTTCAATTTTTGGTGTGATTCTAGTGATAACACCTTGCAGAAGAAAACAAGTGAAAATTGAATCAGTAATTTAAATATTGGTTTACCGATTAAGTTTATTTATTTATGCTATAATCACTCAAAAATTAATGCACTTGGAAAACCGAAGAATAGATTTATCTATTTTAGACAGTCTGGGAAAATGATAATGAGACGATGCCACATATATAACTTAGAGGACCATCCCTCATGTTGGTCGTGATAAATGTCATTGTATTTTACTTGCTTGTATTCTAGATATTTTCTAGATTAATTAAAACTATAGCTTAGGATGTAGGGAATGTTTCTCCAAGTGCCAACAGAACATTCTGTTTCTCTTAAGTATAACACTAATTGCAAAAGGAAGGACCACTTTTTTGTATTTGTCCATTATTCACTGTGCGCCTTGATATTTTCCCAAACACAAGTGGGTCAGTGGTTTCCCACCCTCTCTGCTTCTGGCCCCATCACCGTTGTCGACAAATCTCCGTCACTAAAATTCTTGCTAACGTATTGTGGCAGTTTCTCAGAATATTCATGAAGGAATTTACATTGGCATTGGCTACCTCGTTTTTGCAACATTCCCAATCCCGACATTTAGACAAACATATATTTAAATATGCATACGTACATTCACAAAACCGTCAGTTTCTACAAATGCTCTACAAACCTTACGGATATGGTTATTGAATAATCGATGGGAGAACTTACCTACTAATTATGGCTTATTTAAAATTAAAATGGACGTTGACCTTTTCGGAATAGAGATTAATGGCTACTATATATTTCAGTTTCTTATTTTTTAAACTCTGTCACCTTTTTCCTAACGAAAACCAGAGGGGGTTTCCAGGTCGACACGTATATTTTTTTGATTATGTATAACTGGTTTTTACGTGTCAAAGATCATCGACGATCATATAAAACTAATTTTTCTATCCCTTGGGAACAGTACTTTTTTCTGGATAAATAAATACCGTATGTCCTTTTTCGTATCACTGACAATGTGTGTACAAAACTTCATGATGATAGGTTGAGTAATTAAGGCGTAAAATTGTAATAAACAAACGAAAACTCACATTCGTATTTATAATACTAGTTAGGATTACACATAACTTTTGATAGAGTACTCCGATTTTTATGATTCTTTTTATTTGATAGGCTGTATCTCGAAGTTAATCTCATTAAAATTTGAAAAATACTCCATCCCTAAAGGTGGAATAGGAAATAATTAATGGTTACTTGCTATCTAATTCTATTAGGTACGCATAACTTAATTTGTATTGGATTATTCGATTTGGATGATATTTTCTTTTATTGAAATTGGTCCCTTCATGTGTATCGACGTTTGCCGACTCAAAATTAGTTAGATACTTTCAATAATTTAGGAGCTTAGTCATTAAGACTACGTAAAACTGTATATTTAAATTTTTTCTTCGTTGCACTAACAATATTTTAGTTTGTTTTACTTCACATCAGCTACTACCCTTTCTTATCCGTTACTTCTGAATTGTTCCAGTTTTCCATTTCATTAAGATAGTCTAGCCGAAAACATTTTCATTAACATAAGTGAACTAAAGACGCTTCTAACTGAGTTAAAATTTAAACAATTGTTCTCAAAAAGGAATATTTAACATGTAAAGTTACAGAGAATCATCTTTCACCACCAAGTAATAAAGGACCCCGCTAGATCCTTACGAAAATTGCCTTCTTCTGTGTCAAGTTCTTTGAGACTTTTGATCAACACGTCGAGAACTACCAGAATCCAAAGTGTTAAACAGTTTGACAGAGGGTCATTTTCCGTAAGGATTTGGTGGGGTCCTTTCATGTAACATAACGTCATTTTTGGATAAATTGAAAAATTAACTTTCCAACTTTTCTCTCACTAGAATTTTTATAGAAGAAGTGGCTGATTTTCGGTATCTACGAAGTCAGATAAGTGAGGACGGAAGGAGTAGTAGGGATATAAAACAGAGGATAGGGCAGAGTCGAGTCGCCATCAATAAAAATATGTCACTTCTATGCTTGCGAACGGTTAATTTAGAAATTCAAAAAGATTGTTAAAGGTGTATGTTTGGAGCATGACGCTGTACAGGTGAGAAACATGGATGGAGGTTGTAGTGAAAAAAAATGTTAGAAGAGTTCGAAATGTGGTGATTCAGGCGAATGATGAAGATACCATAGATAGAGAAGGTTAGAAATGAAGAGGTATTAAAAAGAATAGGTGAACAGAGGACTCCATGGAAGTTGATATGAAATAGGCGAGATATGTTGGTAGGAACCTTCTCAGGCATGAAGGTCTAGTCAGAGACATATCAGAGGCAGAAACAGGACTTAAGAGGAGTAGAGGTAGACCTAGGTTAGATTACTGTTCGCAAATAGTTAAGGATGTGGGCTGTTCTAGTTTTGGGGAAATGCGAAGATTAGCTCAGGATAGGAAAGAGTGCAGACGCGTGTCCAACCAGTCTTAGGACAGGCGACCTTATGATGATGAGCATTTTCATGTTTTACGGAATTTTTAGAAATTTTAAACTATAAATTACTAAATAGTATAAAACAAAGTCGCTTTCCCTCTGTCTGTCCCTATGTATGCTTAAATCATTAAAACTACGCAACGGATTATGATGCGTTTTTTTTTTAAAAGAGTGATTCAAGAGGAAGGTTTTTATGTATAATACATGCATAATATAGTAGGGAAACACTGATAATTTTAGAGGTTTCTAATGTAATGTCGTAAATAAATACATTTTTTGCGCTTACATTGCAAACGCTGGCTGAACCCTACGAGATAGATCAAAATAATGTACTACAATATTGCACATCTTAAAAGGGTCTACAAAAAAGTCCGCGATGGTATATGTCTATCTCTTAGGGATAACCCACAATAACCATTTTTATCCTTTACTTTTTATGAGAAATAATGACTTATTTACGAAGCGATTGTA
>NW_020438928.1:291247-299340 GCF_000699045.2 Agrilus planipennis
GAAACACTGATAATTTTAGAGGTTTCTAATGTGATGTCGTAAATAAACACATTTGTTGCGCTTACATTGCAAACGCTGGCTGAACCCTACGAGATAGATCAAAATAATGTACTACAATATTGTACATCTTAAAAGGGTCTACAAAAAAGTCAGCGATGGTATATGTCTATCTCTTAGGGATAACCCACAATAACCATTTTTATCCTTTACTTTTTATGAGAAATAATGACTTATTTACGAAGCGATTGTAAGCAATACAGCATTAATTCTTATTTAATTAAGTACCTTAAATACATTGTGCATTTAATATAGATCAATATCGCGCTTTACAGCATGTAATTTAAATGAATATTTTCAAAGATATAACAGGTTTAAAATGCAGGGACATAGCGGTTGCGACGGTACCGGCCGGGAGGCCGGTTTGTATTGTCTAATGACAGAAAAACTGTGAATGTTGTATTTAAAGACATTCTGTAGTATATTTAGTATGTTCAGGGAGTATCTTTTGAAAATTTCCCCTTTTTCGATAATAATCTAAACAAAACAAAAATAGGCATATTTAGTATCAGCATTGCACCCGTGCGAAGCTGGGACGGGTCCCTAGTTATTTTATAAATCTTTATTTAGTTGCAAATTTTACTGCTCACAGCTCTACCGATTAATTTAAACCGTCGTTTCCTGTTCGCAATAAATGAATTGTTTCACATTTTTGTATGAGTTTGACTTGTAAATAAACTCCACCTGTATTCCATTTGGACCATTATTTTTCAAGAAAAAGCTTGGAAAATGTATCGTATTGTTTTTCACTTTGATGTCCTGGCAATATTTTGAGATTCCTTACTTTGAAATATTATACGCACCTACGTCAAATACGATTCTTATTTGTTTCAAATGAAAACATCCCACCCACAATATCAATAAAGACAAGAAAAGAAAAAATAAAAGTGAAAAGTAATACATATATCTTTTTTTTTCTAGGTAGGTAAGCGGATTATCCACAACTTTTACACACACCTTTTAGTAAAAAGTAAGTACCTACCTATACAAGATATTTTAAACGTACGGTCAATATCTAGAGTGCTACTTTGTGTCTATTTATAATGAAGTTCCGCATTGATTCTTTTGTAATGAACAAAGTGGAACTTTCATTCTGTCTGTTATAGAAGCATATAAATAAATATTTAACGAAGAGCTTTCTATATATAGACTGACTTCTTGATGTACAGCAGACAATGTGATAGCATGAAATTTAACTGCACGGTTGCATTCAGACTACGTCAGAAATACCACCACATTATTTAATACAACGTAAATCCTGCATGAAAAAACTCACTATCGATCAAATAACAATCTATTTCTATTTTAGAATCACCTGTTGCTATTTGCAAGCAATTAATAATAAACTTTCTTAGCTAGGTCATAATTTATACGAAGTCGTTTATAATTTTTGCTGAAAAGAATGAAATGAATATATATAAGTGTAATTTATCAGTAAGAAGTTATTAATTCAAATATTCTAGAAATGGCGTTCGATATGTTTCCTTTCATTAAATAATAATGCCTTGAAAACGTGCGTATTAATCAACGATAAAAGAAATAAAGGTCAGACTTTGCTTTTAGGGTTATTTCAATACAATTAATCAATCTTCAGGTCTCTGAATAAGTAGTTCACGGTAATGTTTATACAAAATTTGACACATTTATGTGAAAATTCATTTTCAATTTTCCATCAACTACAAAACTACTTTTGGTTAATGACGGAAAATTTTTGTTTTCCATAATATATTTCATATTAACCACTGTTAATACAGTGTACCATACATTTAGTATATATAATTACATTAGTAAAAAATCGACGGATCTGTAACCATGTAGAGCATTGGAGCGTAAATCCAAAGGTCCCGGGTTCGATTCCCGGCGAGATTGTGACAACAGCAACAAAAATTTTCCCTCATAAACCTTAGGTAGTTTGTAGTGGACGGAAAATTGAAAATGAATTTTCACATTAATATTTCATATTAACCACTATTAATAGGTAAAAATGTAATTAAATTTGACACGATCGAAACCAAAAAAGGTTTCTAATGGAAAACTGAAGTTTTGTTTTATTATGTCCATTCGGTAGCTACTCTTCCAAACTACACCAAAAAACTCATAGTTAGTATAGGATAGTAGCAATCTTCGTCTCTTTTTACCACTAGACTGATATTTGCGGCAGTACACTTATGAACGCATTTATTGAAATCATTCCAAATTAGTTTTACCGAGAAGTCAATTAGTGGAAGTTAAAATTCAAGCAAGCCAAAAATAAGCACATCACTTTATTTATATCCTCATATTATGCTCGTCATTTTCTGCACGCATTGGAGAAATTTTGTTTCGATTAGCAGTTTACGATGTTTACGAGATTTAAAGTACATACAGTCCACATGTTGTCGTTCAAAAACCACAAAATATTTTCGGTCAAATTAGATATCAACTTACACGTTTACAATTCTCAACGTTTTATAAACATCAATTTCACTTCTGCCAGTTTCTGCTAATGTTTTACTAAAGATTAAGAGATACTCCTTTTTTTATAATAAAAAAGAGGAAAAGTTCAGATAATTATAATAAAAAAAACAGGGCCTAAAACTTGTCTACGGTTTACTTAATAAATCTATTGAACACTTCATTTTTATCTGTTTCTGGCATAAAATTGTTTGTCACACATACTGTATCATTTAACAAGTAATATTTAAAGGTTTAAAAGATTTATTTTCTGTGCAATTTAACATTGGAAATTTCACTATTATTTTGCAGAATTTTTTAAAACTAATACTACAAATGCTATACAAAAAACAAACCCAGTTTTATGTAACTTTAACAATCAAAGCACTCTATCCCATGTAGGAAATCATGGTCTAAGATTGTTTAATTCTGGTGTAGCCAATATTGGACCAAGCATGACAAATGCTTGGTTTGTCACTTCGGCCCAAGCCTGTCTGGGAATCTTGATTAATGACAGGACACCCAGTGCTGAACCAGAACAATACTAATCCAAGATCGGGCAGTCAATAGACTGATGAATAATATTAGTTCAAAATTGGGTAGCCAATATTGGACCAAGACTGGGTGAACAAAACTATCCAAATATTAAACAGTTAATATTATGCAAAGACGTGATGAACAAAATTAATCCAAGATTGGTAAACTGTGTCGCTTTTCATCACGACCAATATTTCGTTATCCAATAATGGATTTAGCTTAGCAAAAATTATTATACAGCTACACTTGACACTCGAAGCTTGACTGAACATTGATCCAGTATTGACAAACCTATATTTGACTGTCCATATTAGGTTAAACTTGACGAAACATTAACGTAACTATAGTCTTGGGATTTAAAGATTGCCCAAACTTCGATCCAGTATTTACAAACCTGTACTTCACTGTCCAGTATTAGACCAAATTTGATGAAACATGAATGAATCTAACCTTGACATTTGAAGAGTGCCCAAACTTTGGACCAGTATCCGACCAAACTTGGCGAAACGTTAATGTACCTAAGCCTTGGAATTTGAAGATTGGTCAAACTTTGGACGAATATTGACAAGCTTATGCTTCGCTTCCCGCTATTGGCTGAGGTTTAGGTCTGTCGTCCAGTCCGGCATTTCCATCATGGGATTTCGCAGAATTCCACAAAAATTTTTAAAACTGTCTCCTTCAGACCCTAAAATTGATGATAGCGCCTTGAATGTCGAAACGTGCTTTAGATTTTCAAGGATACTTGTAGATTTATGTCGATTACATTATAACTTATCTGATGTCTGTTGTTCAGAATTTTCTATACCTCCTTTCATAAACCGTTTAGTAAGATTATTCAAAAGATTAAGCAATTTAAATTCTGAATTTCTGACGAATTTTCTTTCAAACTTTTTTGTTTCCACTGTATGAACGAAAAATGAGGCCATGCTCAAGAAGATATATATATACTACTACTAGATTATAACCCTCTTTGCTAAATAATATCTCTAACAAAAATCAACTATAATTTAAATAGATACCTACAAGATATTTAATAACGGCATACATATTCTGAATTCGAGAGGCACTTAACAAGCGAGTGAGGTGGCTTACGTCTGAACCTATTTTTCACTAGTGCCGTTTTGGTTCAAACAAAAACTTTGTAAAGTTAGTAACTTTAGTACTAAACTTGCCGGAAAGTTATGCCTTCAGCTTGTTTCGGAAAATAAACTATTTCGTCGGAAAACCACTTATGTGAGATATGAATTTTCAAGAGGTAAGCCAGGCAGTTTATATTTTGCACGGTTGCAAACGAGAGAAAGAAAGTGAGAGACAAGGAGGCAGACAGATGGCAGAACTTCTTATTCGGATGAAAAATGAAATTCTAAAGGTCAACAGCAAGCTTTGGCTGATAAATTGCCCATGAGTTCGAGCAGCAGAAATTACACCGGGCTCCGTCCTAAGGACGAAACAAGAGATAGAGTATTATCAACGGTGATAGTCAGTGGCGCACGCATGGAAAAGGGAAAATACTTAAATACGAAAAAGCTTCTCATTCCAACCAAGCGGCGTAGCCTAGAGCTCATAGACCATATACCATAGCATGCAGGAGAGCACTGGCTCTACATAAATTTATACGTGGATCATCTAGACAAATGTTGGGGCAGTACTATTTCCCAGATAATCTTTCACTTCTTTTGTGTCTTCATTTCGTCTGACTCATCTTCTTCCCTTCAGTCACCATCCGCCAATTGCCACGATAACTAAAAGAGGGCTTCCGTGCTATCGTTGGGAGTATTTCGAAGGGATTGCTCGTGAAAGTTTTGCTTTTGATCGCATTATACGTGTATCAAGTGGTATTAATAGTTAGATCATAGCTTAGCATTCGGAAGGATTCCGGATGCGTCTGCGCTGATTCAGTTACGTTTTTTAGTCAAAAGCTGGGGCAGTAACAGTAATAATATTTCACCGATAACTTTTTACAACAGTCTAACAAATGATATTCCTAAATGGAAAATGACATTGTCAAACATTAGTTGTAAATTTCTATAAATGGTGCTCATTATACCGTCTGAAATAGGCTTAATTCGGAAAGGAGATTGAAGAATGTTCAAATTATCATAAATTTAATTTCCCCTTTTTCAAGATATTAATGTTTGATTCAAAGTAAAAGTGGGATCAAAAACACACATGGAAGGTTACGTTTCATCTGTTGGTATTCCAGGTACGCCTGCCTTAATACAAGTTGGTTCTTTGGTTCCTTGGTTTCCTTGGGCCAGGTAGGCAAATATATTCCGCATACGGTTTTTCACTCTTCCACCGTCTTCATCTGGCCGGTATTTGATTTATTGACAGTACGGAAAACTATTACCCAAAATTCCACATAATAGGTTTAGAAATACAATACGCATTTCGACATAATCTCTAACTGAAGATGGCATCATGTATCTACGAAACGCGTGTTAGGTCTGCAAACGTTTTATGTGGAATTAAGCGCAACTTTGTTCTGTTTAGTTTAGTTTTGCAAAAGTTCACTTGATTGTCTTGTATTTCTTAATACAGAGCAAAAGACTTCAGTGATCTACAGCTTTGCTCGACCTCTATATCGTGATGATGCTTGGAAGAACATGGACAGACTTTTTGTTTCTCATAACGTGGTGAATAATTTATTGTATTTCATACATGAAGAATATATTGCTGCATAAACATAATGAGAGCGTTCCAACAGTAAAGGAGTTGACTCAAGACAGCATTTTTTTTGCCAGATACTTTCTAATAAGCGTGTGTTACTACATCTACATAATGTTGGTGGATGCCTTGATTCATGACTACTAACTTAAATAAAAACTATATATATATTATGATTTTTTATCAAGCACTTTGGAACTTTGTACCGCTTTACGTTTTCTTTGATGTAAAGCTCCCAATATAAATAGGGCAACAAACAGGAACTATGAGGAATTCTGGGTAACTATCTTAATATTATGGCCATGTATTTTATCATTAAGTATTTACTACGTCGGTCAGAAAAGAAAATTTTTGGGTGTTTCATTTCCATCAGCCAGTAATGCTGGTAGGCGGGAAGTCCCTCCGGATTACGCCGGAAGGTAAGGCGGAAGACCCTCTTCAGTCCCCTTTCAGGAATCGTGGGAATGGGTGGGTGGTGGTTCGGGGTGAGAAAGTTGAGACGGACGAAATGAAGACAGAAGGGAATGAAAGATTATCTGTGGAATATTACTGCCCCAGCATTTGCCTAAGTGATCCAAGGAAACCACAGAAAAACCAAGGCAGACGGACCCGGAATTGAATCGATGTCTTCCTGAGTGCTAACCAATGGTTATGTCACTCGGTGCGTCGGTCATTGGTAACTTTCCTTAATATAGGATTTGTGCATGCATTTTTTGAGCCCCTATCAATCAAAAACAGCACGTACCATTGGTTGTAGCCGCCCGCGAATAGGTTTGATGAGGCGAAAGCGTAATGACTCCATTAGTTTAATAAGTCTTACATTTTTCGAGCAAAGGGATCATGATAAAAAGTTAGAAGTGGAGCTTACATGTAATGTACATAAGTATATAAGTATAATAGGTATCTACACTTCCTTATTTCGTATTTTTTTTTGAAGTAACAACTGGTAGGAATGACCGGTATTTCCCTTGCTCGGGGAACTTACGAAGTGGCCATTATATCTTCAAGGTAATCCAATTTATTAAATGCTTCCAATCGCATTAACGAAATGCTCTGCTTTATCGAGCTTACGAAAGAGGTAAATTAAAATTCAATTAAGCGGTTACCAAAGTAACAAGTCAACTTCCAATTTGCAACGAATGACTTTTACGTACGATTATAAGGTGGTCATAAGTGATAATGCATGGAGATCGCCTATAATACTACTCGTTTACAGATTTCGACTTCTACGAGTTTTATTAATTGGCAACAAATTAAATAGCTTATAAATCAAATTTAGGGCAGTATTTTATTACTAAAACGGTCAGTGTAAACATACTGATATATCGCACGCTTAGTGGTAGACTATGTGTGGTTAGCACATAAATTAATTATTTAATACAATGATTAATTTCGGGTTAGGTTAGATTACGTTAGTCAGACCATTTGGATTAAAATACTGGCTAAAGACTATTTACCATGGGATTTATATTGACCCTTCCAATTTAAATGCTGATAAGATTAATATACCACCAACCGGTAAAATAGATGACACTTTGATTTGAAGGTAAGTATATAGGTACTTCATATCAAGAGCAACCCTTCAGATTTTTTCCAAATTCTTAGTCAGTCGTGTTTGTAAATGATAGGGCAAAACATACAGGGAAGTTATTTCCAAATTTTGCATAAAACTCGTTATATCTGTTTTTCAGCTATCAAGGAGCGTACAAGTCTTTAGAATGAAAAGTAAATATCGGAAAATCGACTTCTTATATTTTTCAACATATCTAGTTTCCTTTTAACTCCTCAAAATAAGTGTTCTATTACAATTCGATCCAAATCTTTTTCCACCGAACCATTTCTTCCCGCTTGGAAAACTCACTAGGGACTAGAACACGAGAGTATGATAGATGATGAAGCAATTTGAAGCCCAATTCAATTGCAGTGTTTTCCATGATGTATGTGTTGGTGCATTATCATGCACTTTTTTTTCTTCAAAATTGGTCGGTTTTACTAAATTCTTTTAAAGTTCTCAATAATGGAACATAATTTTCAGTCTTCTAAAGATAATCGATAACCTTGTCAGTTGATGCAACAATTTTAAATTCATTTACCTATCTATAAACGGTTGTATTTGAAGGTACGTGTTAACCTCAGACTAGAAAATACAACAAATGGCGCAGTAAACGCCATCTGTAGCACAATGCTACATTTTAGGATTAGGTATGCTCCAACAAGGTCTACTTGTGTGGATATCTACTCGCTGAAAACGAACCCCCGGCGTAGCCAACCTCAACGTGATAGGCACGTTAGTTTAATCGAATAAAATAATTCGAAGTGGTCTGTATTCTGTCGAAACTGCCAGACGCGTATCGCGATTTCGATCTTTTTGGATCTCATCAGCGCGTCGCAGGCAGCTC
>NW_020438928.1:300334-333061 GCF_000699045.2 Agrilus planipennis
AATAATATAAGTTTACATTATTTATTTATTAATGAATATGCTAAAGAAAATCAGAAAAAAGAATAGCGATGCGACAATAATAATGCCAGGTAGGGAAACGAATCTAGGTCACGATTAATAAATAATTGGAAAACTTCAACCATTCATGATAAAGCAGAACATGTAAGATTTATTGACGAAGCACGGTTATCGAATATCCTTGAAAAAAGAGTGATCCCATTATTTTTATAAGAATAATAATTAAGAAAAGTTATTCTTCCTCACAATTTTCCAGTAATAAAAATAAACTTGGATACCCTAAATGATAAAGATGAAGATATGATATACTGCAATAACTGTGAAGAATGTAAAGAGCACATTCCTTATTTATAAATGAATAGGCTAGAAAAAAGCTGTATCTTCACATTCCTTAAATACGAACTATTAATTTGATTTAATAGTTCAGAGGTACGTTGTTTTTGGATTACTTTTTTCCCAAGTTCTCTTTATTATTTTCCCATGAATTCCTTTTTTTATTTGATGGAAGAACTTTATTCAAAATTAGGAATCACAAGCCTCTACACATACAGCATAATACCAAATTCTAATTCTGTGGTGTCAGTTTCTAATTATCTATGAATCTAAAACATGTTTCTCTTATGTTGAATTTCAGTTACAAGAACACAGTTAAAGGTAGATATCTATAACGTCATACGTAGATACGTTATATGTACAAAAATACTTTTTGTTAAGACTTTCATACGATAATTTGTCTACTATTAAATTATCCATTTGTTAGTGTTTCATAGATATTTCTAAAAGAGATACCTGGTTTGAAACAAAAAATGCAATTAAAAACAGAATTTAAGGATCGCTTCAAATCTGCTTTCTGATTGTGTTACCAGTCTGTAATTAAATTGTTTCCAAGGGCTTTGAATAGTAATTAACATTTTGTCTATACGGGGAATGAAATTCCTTTAATTTTCATTGCATAGTCTGGTTGTAATTTGTCGAATAACTGCTTCGGTGTCATCATTAGAATACCAAAGGGTTTGATGTATTTTTCAGGACACATTTTAAAAAAACATAGCGACCTTTATTTTTCATATTTTATGTACAAAAAACATAGCACTAGAAGTAGTAGCATGGTTGAATACGCATCACCACTACTGGCAGAGTCAATCTTCGTATTTCGAGAAAAATAGAACATCCTATGTCTTTAACATTTGCTAATCTAATCTTGATCTCCCTCTCCTCCTCATTCCTCCTGTTCTTGCTTCTGGCACATCTTTAACCAGCCCTTCATATTTCAAAAGATGTCCTACAATCCCACCTTTATTTTTCTTTATTAACTTCCACTGCGCCTCTTGTTCCCTTTATCCAATATCTCCTCATTTCTAATCATTCCCAAGCACGGTATTTTCTTCATTCTCCTATTCCGCTGTTCCGGTCATTCACGTTTCGCACCCTGTACTGTTTTATGGTTTATGTATTTATTGTTTTTTCCATCTTGAGTTATCTGACTATCGAATAACGGCGAAATATCGAATAGTTGGGGATCTGTAATTGTTCTTTAATGATGAGTGATTTCAGAAAGTACCTCCTTCATCCAAACTTATAACTATACAAATTTTACATCTTTATAATATTAGTACAGATAATAAATTATGCATTGCATTTATGTACGAAACAATTCAGTTCGACAATACTTTATATAATCAACAAATATATATTTTTGTTGGCTTTCACTTGTTCTTCCCAAATTAATAATATCGTTAACGTAGTGTTTTGTGAGGACGAAATTTTTATTTTTGCCGTCTATTTTTAAGCGTTTGAATACTTAATTTGTGCTTTTATATTCCCGTCAGTTACAGCAACGTTTTGAAATTGTAAGTCTGAGGCAGATTTTAAAATCGCAAATGAGCCGCTTTAGTGTTTGATTTTTAAACGGCTCCATTAGGTATAACAAGAGAGTTAATTGCCTTATTCGATCGATCGTAAACTCGAAACAACTACTGTAAGTTAATTTTGCACAAGTACAATTTAATTGTTGTTTATAAATAATAAAACTTGTCAATACGTACTTATTAGCCCTTAACTTATTCATAATTGCACGGGGAAAAATGATATACCCATCGTAAATTTTTTAAAAATATTTACGATTTTAGATCATATTCATTTGGCATTACTGTTTTTCATTTATCAGACATTTGTGAAAATTACATCAAAATTTAAATAAGTAATGTGTGCCCTTCTTCTATTACCTTATATTAAACGAACGCTAGAGGTAGTTTAGAATCTAATGAACCTCGGCCTTAAGTTGTGCAGATCATTGATTTCTATATTTCTACCTTTCACAAACATTGGTTATTACTATGAATTCCATCTATGGTTATATAGCGAGGTTAACAGCCTGTAATAGAGTCATTATTTTCGTAATGTAAAGGTCCATGAGATTATGAGCTAGCTCTACCGTTACTCATTAAAAATTTCTGAACTTATTTACTTACTCGTTCTTTTTATTTTTGAGATAAAGAATGGGAAAATCAACTTTTTCTTCATGGTAGTTTAGTATTAATTCTGCAAGTTTTATTAAAGTTTTTATTACTGGTAGGAAATTCCTTTAATTATGTAGCTAATTTTTCTTAAGGAAAACTTTTTCTCTAGAAAAACTTTTCAGAATATTTCATAATAGTAGTAGTCAGCTGCTATTAGGGTTTAATAATTTACCATTTTCTTTTTACAGAAGCAATAATGATTCATTCGAGATAAATTACTGAAACTGTCAAAAAGATTACTTTGCAAATTGCATCTCATTTTATGTCTACACTGCGCTGGGGAAAATTTTTATTCAAATTGCATATCACTTTAATAAATGCACTAGTATCTTAACGAAGTTGATTGTATGACCGTCTGTGAAGTTAAGGAGTTCGCTTGAAACTTTTCAGTAATTAGATAAATAGATTTCAATTGTTGGCAATTTCTGCAGTGTAACTACGACTGACGGAGAGCTTATTTTGCGGCACTTGAGCTACATTTGTTGGAGCCGAGCGTATTTTCGTTCTTTTAAAGCATAATTATTTCGAATGGATGGCTAAAAGAAACGCGAAGCCTTAACGTGGAAATGCTCCAAATGAGACGACCGGTCTTGACGAATTCGAATTTAATAAATGACACCAGGATAATACGCGATTAGAAATATTCTGCATGGATTTTCTTGCAACACCTAAATATATGAAAACATTTTAATAAAAGTTTAAAAAGCTGAAAGTAAAGAACATTGTATTCTTAGCCAGTAATTTATGAATTGCGATTTCGAACTTTAGTCCTCATCAGTACGCCATGTGTCATAAGGAGTTTCAATAAATCACCGACCAAACCAAAGAAATTAATACAGAGGGTCAGACAAGGTAGACCTATTTGAGATTACTGTTCACAAATAGTTAGACGTTAGCTAGTTGTAGACTGTTACGATTTTCTATAAAAGCGAAAATAAGATCAAGATAAGGAAAAACGGGTGTGCGTGTCCAACCAGTCTTTGAGCTTAAGACATGAAACATTTAATAGTGGGCCAGAAGCATGTACAAGTACAATCAAAACACAACGAACAAGGTAATCCAAAATTTCTCATATTACCTTTAGATGTCTAAAACGTGCCTCGACATCCATGGTGCTTTCTTTGATAAGAGTTATGCAGAACTTTGAATTACACTATTTCGTTTAGTCCAGTTACACAGAATTCCATTTAATTTTATTGTAAAAGGACATTTAAAGTGGTCTGATATAGAGTCGAATCTATACCTATATGGGCTTTTTAGCTGATATAAAGGGCCCCCAGTCCCCATTGAAGATAACGGATAATATTGTGAATTTAGAAAATAAAAAATTACCTAAATGCTGTATAATTTATGCAAGAGAACTACAAACAATCGCCATAAGTTTTCTATTATTATAGAAAATAGTTCTTTGACAAAATGGTAATTTATAACTATGCCTCTAATTAGACTGAGCCCTGGGCTGCCATATTCACGGTGCCTCCTTGGTTTGATAACACGATATAGTTTTGTACAGATTTGGATCTTTAAATAAAAAAACAAGTGTTATATGATACTTGACACCCATTTATATGGCATTAGTAACAGTAAACTTAACTTTACAGCTTCAGGGTGACTAACACACAAGAAAATTGAAGTGTTCTTGTTCTCTGTAAAAACTTAGAGGGCGGTACTTAATATAGATAAAATAAAGTTTACCGTAAATGAATGTCCAAAATTTTAAATTTGATAATTCTCTTGCACAGTTTATGTTGTAGTAATTATATGATAAGCTCTGGTGAAGCAAATTTTAAAAACAATTATAGTTAAGCAGTTATTCATAAAAACATTGCAACGATAATAACATTCATACTTTTATTGATTTCAAAATGAAAACGTTGTAGTACGGCATTATGCCGATGAAAAGTACACAATGTTCTTCACTATGTATATATTTTGATATATCATAGTCGGATACAACCGTTTCAAATAAATGAACAAGCAAATAAAGATCTGGCGAAGCAATTACCCGAGTGTTATAAGCAATTCTGCCAAGATGGAAAACGCACTTTAGGGTTATTTTTCCTTAAAGTGCCTTCAGCTGCACTTCGTTTCAAATGGAAAGAATTTTCCAGAAAAGTAATGTCAATTGGTAAGAAAGAAGCTCGGTTAAATATACAGAATAATTGTATTGTCTCCATTCAGTTTCTTGAAATAATGTATGATCTTCAACTAAATAATTATTTCTAATCAAATTGTATCCACAGCGTAAGTTTTTGCTGCCTATAACAACAGCCACATTAACATTTGAATACAGTGTAGATATATCAATTACAATTGTATGAAATTATTTTTTAATATTTTAGAATTTAGGATTAATTAATTAAGCAAATATCTAATGATACCAAATACGATTATGTGTTTTATTAACTTTAAAACAAAAATAGCGTACAATAAAATTATGAAATAAAAAGGCACTTTACAGCAGTTATTTCTATCTATTAAATTTTAGCTGGGCTTAAAATTAAATATTTTTATTAAGGTGCCATCCATAAATTACATCACACGTTAAGGGGGAGGGAAGGGGTCGATAAATGTGACATTATGTGACAAGGGGTTAGGAGGGGTCCTAAATTTTGTGACGTCACATTCCAAAATTTTCAAAATCTACGTGTTAAAACGCGAACTTTGCAATATTAACAAAAAACAAAAACATTTCCAAATCTATCTGAATAAATATTAGATTCAAATTGTTTTATAGGCCACTCGCTCTACTAGTGTAGAGAAAAAATGAATTTTCAAAATAATATTTTATATTAAACTAACTCACTTCGAAAAGATGTCTAAATTGTACGTATGTTTGACAAAAAATCTATTTAGACAAATTACTCGCATTTACTTGGTATCTGTTAACTATTATCTACTTTTAAAACAGTTATTACGTTCGAATATGGATGTTAATAAAATTCAATAAAACTTGAAAATGCCGAATTTAAAATGTCCTATTGGCATCAAATTCGATACGTAGCTTCGATTTTAGATCATGCATAATATGACATTCGGGGTTCGCAATATAAGCGCGTGGTTACAGCAAAAATAATAGCGGAAATATAAAATCGTTTCGCACAATAAACCTGAGTTGTTATTACCTTAGTTTATTCGATAAACACCTTACAAATACCATGATTTATGATGCAGTAAAATGATTTTTAAAGTATAGCACACCGGAGTTCATTTGATAAACTGTTGGGAAATGTATCGCGTGCACAATTCTTTTTTATTACATATACATGCCTAATGACAAAATGGTAATCATTCAGTTTAAGAAAAACACCGCATACAAATAATGAAAATTAAGTTACACATTTATTCGAAATTGTAGTCGACATTTGGACCCGGCTCAAAATGAAGCATTCATGACGAATATTTCGGCTAAATCCATCGATTTTATTTGTTTCTACGAAATAAACATCATTAAAGGCAGGACAACTATAGAGATAGATGTACAGGGGTAGAAGATTAGTATGGTTTAGATGTACAGATGATATAGCAGTATTAGCATCTAGCATGGAGGAGTTAGAGATAGCTTTAAATAAAATTGAAGTGGTATTGACAAAACAGTATTGTATGAAAATAAATAAAAGTAAAACAAAAATACTGGTATGCAAGGGAATCAAAATACGGAAAGAGCAAATATAAAGGCAGGAGGCGAAAAATTAGAAGTGACTGATTTTAGGTATCTAGGAAGTTGGAACATGGACGGTGGGCGCAGTGGAAAAGAAAAGGTTAAAAACATTCGAAAAGTGATGTTACAGGTGAATGATGAGGATATCGTGGTTAGAGAATGTTAGTAATGAGGAGGTATTACAAAGAATATGAGATTAGAAGTCACTATGGAAATCAATAAAAAATTGGTCCCCTTCTCAGACATGAAAGGCTAGTTAGATAGATATATATTATAAGCAGAAATATGAGTTTAGAGATGTAGAGGTAGACTTATATTCGATTACTGTTAAGGATGTTTTGGTTAACTCATGATAGGAAAATGTGGAGATGAGTAACCAGTCAGTCTTAAGGCTGACGACCTTATCATGCTGGACACGAGATAAACGAAGAAAAGACCATCAAATTCATTTTGGAAGTAGTAGCTTCATAAGGGATGTTCAATCTGCGATAGAGGTGTAACATTTTTGGGCTATATTGACAATCCTTCTCAATAATAAATCCTAATTTGAACTATATGCAAAGGGATGCTGTAGTTTTCTAAAAAAACTGCGACATAAAAACTGAGACACGTTAAACTGCGGTGTCATGTAATTCGGTCTCATATGTTTTTGTGATTCATAAAATCTCACCATGGTACCTTTTCCATCATCCATTCAATCACTATATATCAATCCATCTTCTTCAGAATTAATTAAACGAATGTTCCCTTTTCATTCTTCCACAAAACAATTTTTCATGAATTCATGTTGGAATAGAACGACTTCTCGTTCGATATCGTATAACTCTTGTGACCGAAATCGATAATACGTACGTTAAATAAATGCCAAGCGCTGAAGTCATTTGATGTGAAATTTATATTTTATTGTTTAAGCACCAGCACTGTTATAAGACCGAACGACACAAAAGTTGATGAAATGAAAATGCCAAATGAAATAAATCGTGACGAGAAACAGCACTTTGTTTTCTCGAGATGAGTAACAATAAAATAAGCGTGCTACATTTTCGTTACCTTTTTTCTTAGAAGCCCGTTGTCTTTTCAAGCATTAAATTACTTTTAGGGAAACGAAGAACACAAAAAGCATTTTATACAAGGACTCATCACGAGTTGCCTCCAAGCAATACGACTGATTGTGATTTACAGAGTACCTGATGACCCAAAAGCAATCGTTAGGTACAGTTTCCTAAATTGTTTAATTTGTAAATTGTGAAATAAATAAAGAGCATATATTCACAATAATATAGGTAGGTATACGGATGTCTTTCATTAGATATATTTACAAATGATTCATCTTGCATCTTGATAGGTAATAATAATTTCAGTGCAAATGATGTCCCCCATCTCGTAGAATGTTTGAATCGTTTTAAAGAAAAGCAGAAGGCAATATGACAATTAAAAAAAATCGGTTGTCTGTAAAGTCGGTTTACTGACGATAGTTGAACGTGACAACGTCATAAGAAAATACTGATGGAATGGTTTCATTTTTCAAAAGAAAATTTTAATTTTATTTGTTTGATAGATATTTTGTATGGATATAGAGAAGGAGGTAAATGGAAATGTATTATTGTATAGCAGCTGTCCACGCGGACGCATCGCTCACTCAAGTAGGAGAGAGACAGATGTCGAACGCTGCCGAACGCGAAGGCCGATTGTGCCTCTTTGTCGCTCGTTCCGCGCTCTCGCTTGCACTTCAAGCCTTAAATGGAACGCCTCAGAGCGAGGTAACGCCGCATGAGTCATGTTTTTTCGTGCGTGCAGCCGGCTCCATCGAATTATAAGACGTTGTCACGTCAAAAAAAAATTATTAAACATCAAAGGTTTTCGAAAAACAAATCAACATAACTGATACAAAAGCTTAGAAATGAGAAGGTATTACAAAGAATAGGAAAACAGGGAAATCAATAACAAATAGGCGAGATAGGTCGGTAAAACACCTTCTCAGACATGAAAGGTATAGGTATAAAGTATGAGCCTTGACAAAACGTCGGAAGAAAATTTTTTTTTATGAGCAAAAAGCAAAACGAAAACGCTTTACTACGAAATAGTAAGGTACCATGAAAGCTTTTATCAAAGTTATAAATCTCATTGGACCTAAAACCTAAGGTCATGCTAATATTTTTATCTCGAGTTCTAGTTTAGAGAAAACTTTTACTTATATCCATACAATATATGAAATAACTGAATTTAATTATTATGCGTGTAGATAATTTGATGGCACATCCTACAGCATATACTTTGTATATTATACTCTGTCATTTGCTAGATCCTTATAAAAATTGCATGCTTGATATGATGAAAATGGTAATATTTTATTTCTCTTTGTACCGGTATACGTAAATATTTTCGCTATCTTCAACGAGTTGATGTAGTCATTTATTTTGCATAGAATCTGAGAGTTCGGCTGTCATGTAAAAGCTACGTGCTAGGAAACATATTTCGTTAAGATTTTGCTTATTCGAGGCAATATGACAACTTTTTTGTGAGACGACGGCATCACGTGAATAATACAAGTGAACACTAAGTCTAAAAGAATTAAATTTGCCGCACGGTTCTCTTTGTTTAAGAAAAAACGGAAGGTCTACGTGTGACAGTACAAAATTAATAAAATCTACCTAATATTTCATATAAGAAATGCACCGGATAGTAATTTTGCCGAGTACCGGATAACTGGGAACTACGGTTAATGGTTCATCTCTTTGTTCTGACGAGATTTTCATTCAAGTTCCTTTCAAAAAGTCGTTTAAACACTAAACCAATGAAACTTTAATTCTTGGTAGACGGATTTTCAACGAAAGGGTTGAATTAAAACCCTTGAAACGAGCCTATAATATTTATAAACACTAAAAGTCTGCAAACTGACAAAATCATACTAATAACTTATCGTTAATGAAAACTTGGTATACTAGCAAACGATACAAATCATAACAGTTCACTAATGTATTTATTGTTCACGAAAAAAGTAAACATAAAAAGCTACATTGAATAACAAATAATTAAGTATATCTAGTCCTAATATAACAAGCGGCCTGCCCCAGTAGAACCTTGTACAAATTTTCATTAGGTAGCTTTTTTGTTATACAGTAAAAGCTCTTTATTCGCGGGGTATACGTTCCATAAATATGCCGCGAATACAGAAACCGTGGATATGGAATAGTAATTAGTATGGAATCACAGGGGTTACGTTCTAAGATTCCAAAATAAAACCAATATGTATCAGAATAAAATCAATTTATTAAGAAATTCGCAATTAAAATTAATCGTTATAATCAGCACAAGGGTTTAAAAAATTTAGTGATTTTTTTTCTTGTTTTGAATGTTGAATTGGTCCACTCGGTTACTTTTTTTATAAAAGTCGCCTGGGCACGTACCAACAGTACAAAAGATGCCGATAGATTAAGGGGATTCAGTAGTACATGCGCCGTAGAGTAAAAACATGCTTATCGGTTCTGGATATCATGAGTTTAATGTTTGGAACAGAGGTTTGAAATTTTGTAGTAAGATAGATAAAGCTTTTTTCTAAAGCCTGTCGAAGGCCATTTTTTAATTTTTTTAATTTCTATTGAAAATACGTGTCCTACAAGAAGCATCAACTTTAAGTACTTGTAAAAGCTTTTGATGACTATATTATTGAAGGCCAAAAACGTACCGAGTTAGTGTGAACCTTCTGTCTGTTACCATACAAAAAATTACATATTTATCTCGCATCGTTAAACTACAATGTTGAGAATAGAAGCCCATATTTTCGAAAAAATTCACACTAGATACGAGCGGTCTATTGCTATCAATCCCCTCAATAAATGACACCGAATCCTTTTCTGTTTACCGATTGCATCCTTGAATAAGGAAATTTTTAGCCGCGAATACAGGAACTGGATTTCAATTTTTTCACCCGCGAATAAGGAAATCGCGAATAAGGAACTTTTACTGTACTTATTATTACTGGTTTTGGCTACATGACAGTAGAGTGATTATCCGGTATCCGGACTGATCCTAAAAGATACACGTTCATCTATACTTTACATGTACTGTGTTTGTCGTATCGAAAACTTTTTCCTATCTACGCGACTGATTAAGTATTTGCTATATGTTATCATTGATGCAAAATTAATGACATAATAAAGACTAATACCAGCATTTGGTCATGGTTCGATTGGTTGTTCTGATCTCAAAGGGAGGTGGGCTAGCAATCGAAAAACACCCCGTGGGTCCGCAACTGAGTTTGATTATCTTCTCTTACTGTCATGCAAATATGATTGATTAGCTTTTGAAGTACCGAAAACGCATTGTAAATCAATTGGATAAGTAAACAAAGCCCTGGAATAAATTGATTACGAATGTTGTAGCCTTTGCCGGCATGTAACTTGGTCGCCTCGATCAATTTAAACTTTTCAAGGTGATGTCCTCCGGGATATTGTATGGCATTCGTCTGACAATTGTCTTCGGTAACAAACGTACATAAAATGCAATGTCTTTTCCTTATCTTTACATAAACGATCTATCGTACTTGTATGTTTACCGTGTAGGAAAAGTTCCTTTCGCGAAAAATATAAATTTCTGTTCTCTTTTCTATCAATTTTATCTGTTTGTGTACAGTACAGTACTTCTCCTTCGAAGGATTCTCTACACGAAATGAAAAATTGAACTGTTACACTTTAATTAGCGTGTTTTCGGGGGTCAAGCTTAATAGCGTCACTGTATTTCATGCTTTATAGTTTTTAGAAATTCACAGTGTGTTGTTTGTAAGTTTTTATTTTTTTAAAGATTTTTTACCTCGTATAAGCTTAAATATTTATCGTTTTCACAATTTAACTTTTAAACTACTGTAAGAGAAATTCTTGCCTTCATTATACAGCTACAACGAGTTTGTTTACG
The DNA here is from genome assembly GCF_000699045.2 of Agrilus planipennis. Taxonomy (NCBI): domain Eukaryota; kingdom Metazoa; phylum Arthropoda; class Insecta; order Coleoptera; family Buprestidae; genus Agrilus; species Agrilus planipennis. The sequence continues at coordinate 311,444 of NW_020438928.1, forward strand.
TTAAAAGAAGGAAGATATAGGTGATTTTCTTTTTTATTGCAAAGTTTTATCGGAAGCGTAATGAATACACTGCAGTAAGCGGTAGTTTAAAGTCAGTTGACTGAACTTGATAATGTAGAAACAGGAACTAAACTTTAGATATCGACTAAAACTATCTTTATTATTAGGAAATATCGAATACGTTAAATAAAGTTTTGTTTAAATACCGTCATTATTGCGAATATATGTAAAACGTAAGGATAATTTGCTTTTAAAAATAGTTTTTCTATTTTCTTCTATAAACTTTGTCACCCCTTTTAATTGGAAAAAATACACTGACGCCAAAATAGTTTGTTCACCGTTAATGGTCAGAACCAAAATAGGGTTGTAAATAATTTTATTAATGTAAAATCAACATCAATTATATCAAAATATTTACAACCCCCATTTTGTTTCCGATTACACATTGTAATAAGAGAAAGAAATGGAATCCACAGTTTCTTTACCTTTGGATTCATCTAATAAGTGAAGTTTTTCGAATCGTTGTATAAGAATTTTGGATTATAGGCTTTTATTAGTACACCACAATATCTTGTAGTTTTCAGTTTTATACAGCTGACGTATATCAATTTGATATTGTTTTCGGGGCTGTTTTGTCGTAATTCATAGAATTTCGTAGTTTCTTGCTAAAGGTATGATAAGCGATGATTTGGCAGGTGCTGATATCAATTTGGAACTTCAAAATTCCATGAACCATGACATTGAGCATTAGTTTATCCATTTCCAAGTTTACAATTTTTTGGGCTCTCTTCAGTTAAAGAATTAGAAGAATTAGAATTACTACCAAAACGTTTAACTGCAAAAATGTATTTTGCAATTTTGCTAATAGAAAATACGTTTGGAAAATTATTTTAAATAAAATACAAAGTGCTTTTCTCAAAAAAGTATTNACTACGAATTATTTTATTTTAAAAGATGTGCGATGTTCCAGTTTTAGGAAAATACGAAGATTAGTTCAGGATAGGAAAGGAAGGTGCGGGTCCAACCAGTCTTAAGACTGACGACCTTATGATGAAGACTCCACTTCTGATTTACGAAATACACAATACCGTTTACATTAATCAATTAATCATGTTATTTGAAGGAATTTATTTAAACGTAAAAATGAATGATTCTCAGTAGTGAGTAAATCATCTACAGTTTACAAAGATTTATAAATTTTCAAAGGCACTATATATCTACTAAATACGTAGGTGTTAAAAACTCCTTTAAAAGCATTTCCAGTAAATACAAGTTTTTTTGTTCGGTATTACTAGGCATGTGAGCAAAATAAAGAGCAATCGAGCGCTCAGTGCTTCAACTGTAATAGCTTTTAAAATAAGTGGAAGTCTTCTTCGACGTTTATCCAGCCGTTAAAACATGTACATATATGCACGTGTCAGCAGCTTGTGCCTACATGCTCAAAGGATATTTATATTCCGTTCAAGTTCATCAAGGATGCGCCTTCTACAATTTTATGAACGTTTCATGCAACGAATGTATTGGAGAATATTGGAGAAGATATAGAAAGAGGAATCCTTTTTTAAATATTTTCAAGTCGAGCCAGATTTCTCATTTTTCACGAGTATTATTATAATTTAAAACAAACAAGACACGACTTATATTATTATGTTAAAATAAAGTGACAGAGTCGATCATGATATCATTCTAGTTTTACATAAGCAAACGCACCATGTCCTACAAGAAGCATCAACTTTAAGTACTTGTAAAAGCTTTTGATGACTATATTATTGAAAAGCAAAAACGTACCGAGTTAGTGTGAACCTTTGTCTGTTACCATACAAAAAATCACATATTTATCTCGCAGCGTTAAGCTACAATGTTGAGAATAGAAACCCATGTTTTCGGAAAAATTTACATTAGACATGAGCGGTCTATTGCTGTCAATCCCCTTAATAAATGACACCGAATCCTTTTCTGTTTTTTTATTTTGTATTTACATTTTAAATGCAGGTATTTCAAGTAAATCACATCTCTGGATAATGGATATATATATATATATCTAATATTTATACTGAATCGACCAGTTGACAATAAATGTATGTATATGAAATATTTTCTTTTCAAAAGTAACAATAATATCAGATGCTCTAATCCTTAATTGGGCACGATACAGGTGTATAAATGTGCACTGTACTTAAAATTACCGTTCAAATCTGTCACTATTCAAATAACCTGATACACTCAATAAATGCTCATTAAAATGCTATTAGCTTTTACAGTGAATTCAGAACATTACAACGTTGAAATGCGAAAAAACAATCGACTGAAACGTTGATTAATATTCGCGTTCCGATTGCATATAACCACTGCAATTAGGCTGAATTCTATCGGACAAAAAACAGATATTTACAGACTTTAAAACCCCCGAATCCATTAATTAAACTGTGCCTCGCTGCACGGTTCATCGAGCAGTATTTTCTACAGCCCTTTAAATTTGTTCACTGCTGACTGCTACTACATAAAATCAAAGCAATATTGAATGTTTAATTTCGCTAAATGCTTGAGGGCGTTTTTCAGGAACATTTAATGTGTGACACATACTTTATTTCTGGAAATATAGATGATTACAAATGACTATTTGGACGGTAAAAGTGCAGTTTACATTTTTATTGAAGTTGGCTTCAAATTGTATTGTAATGCTGCCAACATGACCTGCAAGACCAAAACGCATAAGAGTCCTTAAGATAATATGATAAAGAATAACTGTTGTGCTGAGCATCGTCCAAAATGAATGACACGACCACGACAACGTTCACTTCGTTCGTGTTGTCGTTTCTTATTTTTCATTTTGCTTTGTTTGTGGTAAACCGCACATCCGGCCTTATCTAAATGCGTCTCTCTTGTCCTTTCCCTTATGTTTCTAAGCCAGAATTTTCTTTCCTACCTTCATTTCTGTTCTACCCTGATTATATCCGTCCAGGGTGTCTTTCGAGTTTTTGTCACGAAAGATTTGACTTGAGTTTTTTAAGCATTTGAGCTTTCAATGTCCAAATTTACACTCTGTACTATAGTACTGATCACATATAGCACTCCACAATGAAACTTGCTCTGATGTGAAGGTTTAAATTTCTCGTTTGCAAACTTACAAATGTCTTTCGAGCCGTTTCTGTGCTGTTCTTGATTTTTCCGTCTGAATCCATTTTGATCAACTATGATATTGATTAACATATTGATTATGAATCATGATATTTGCATTTTTAAATCCTTTTTTATCTGTTTTCCATTCGGTGTGAGAATTGGGTTAATGTTTGGGTATTTTATTTATAACCATGAGTTTACGTAATTTTTCTGTATTAATAGTGAGTCGTTCTTCTTCACACTCTCGGTTGACTCTCTCTTATTGTTCTTATGTTTTTATTGTTTTTATTGTTTTTAAATTGAGTCAAACTGTGCCTTATCAAGGTGTTTTTCGCATTTTCGATGAATTCTCTGCTGTATTATTTTTAAGAGTACATTTAGTATGTGATTCATAAAGCTGATCGTCCGACATTCATCGCAAGACTTAAGATTGTTATATTGAGGTAAAGGAATAAAAATAGGACTGAAATATAGAGATAGTGGAATGAAAACTGATTTAAAGCTAATCTTTTGGAATTTCCCCTGTTTAATGGATTTTGTTGGAAAATTTTCTAAAGTGGGTTAAGTCTTTTCGTCCAAGGTCTTCACGAACTTTTTTACTCCACTTACTAGAAGGCAGCAGCACTGTTAAGACAGCAGGTAAAAGTTGGTCTGTGTTCTATCGCAGCTGCCTGCGACGCGCTGATGAGATCCAAAAAGATCGAAATCGCGATCCGCGTCTGGCAGTTTCGACAGAATACAGACCACTACGAATTATTTTATTTTAAAAGATGTGCGATGTTCCAGTTTTAGGAAAATACGAAGATTAGTTCAGGATAGGAAAGGAAGGTGCGGGTCCAACCAGTCTTAAGACTGACGACCTTATGATGAAGACTCCACTTCTGATTTACGAAATACACAATACCGTTTACATTAATCAATTAATCATGTTATTTGAAGGAATTTATTTAAACGTAAAAATGAATGATTCTCAGTAGTGAGTAAATCATCTACAGTTTACAAAGATTTATAAATTTTCAAAGGCACTATATATCTACTAAATACGTAGGTGTTAAAAACTCCTTTAAAAGCATTTCCAGTAAATACAAGTTTTTTTGTTCGGTATTACTAGGCATGTGAGCAAAATAAAGAGCAATCGAGCGCTCAGTGCTTCAACTGTAATAGCTTTTAAAATAAGTGGAAGTCTTCTTCGACGTTTATCCAGCCGTTAAAACATGTACATATATGCACGTGTCAGCAGCTTGTGCCTACATGCTCAAAGGATATTTATATTCCGTTCAAGTTCATCAAGGATGCGCCTTCTACAATTTTATGAACGTTTCATGCAACGAATGTATTGGAGAATATTGGAGAAGATATAGAAAGAGGAATCCTTTTTTAAATATTTTCAAGTCGAGCCAGATTTCTCATTTTTCACGAGTATTATTATAATTTAAAACAAACAAGACACGACTTATATTATTATGTTAAAATAAAGTGACAGAGTCGATCATGATATCATTCTAGTTTTACATAAGCAAACGCACAAGGTGCACAAATCTTACGCGACCTAACAAACCGCAAATAGTGATTAATTTAGATGGGTTATAATGGCTAAATGGTTTGATATAGAGTCCATGGTCTACAGATCAGTAACTATTACAGAAACTATAATTATTTCGTTTAAAAGAAGACTAGCTTTTTGATCTTTAAAATAATTTACTAGTTATGTTTCAATCCTGGGTTTTTATAAAAATATTAAAAACCCATTTTCTGTACATTTGGACAAGAGGAAGTCAATTTTCTTATTCTTTTCTTATTAAAAGGGGAGTTGGGATCTAAAATAAACGAAAAACATAATACTTGAATGGCCTTTACTTGAAGAACTTTTAGATATTTCATTCATATACCAACGCTAGAGGAGATTAGGTCGGAAGGCCCTCTTTAGCCATCTTTTAGGAATCGCGGCAATCGAGATGAAAGCGAAAGAGTGTTTGTGTATTTGCCTAAATCATCCAATGAAACTACTGAAGAACTTGGACCAGGGTAGACAGACTAGGACTCGGAATCGAACCAGTGTCCCCTCGAATGAAAAGTATAATGGTACAATTTTACCGGCCATGCCGCTCGGTTTACTGGGAAACATTCTATAATGTTCTATGTATCTGCGGTTCTAGAAGCAAGTAGATTTGGAAAGGAAATTGGTACATATCAGTTAGCTGACTGGATATTTTGGAAATAGCTAACAATAAAACTGACTAAAAGAAGAATGCAATTAACTAAATGTTGTACTTACTAATGATATCCAAAATGTTATTTTTTTGATCGAAATTTTTAATTAAATGTTGCCAATTATGAAATGTTTAAATGTAAATATTAGGTTGTCGTAGACTCATAAGATATGGTCGTGGTTGTGGCTAAATACTCGCCGATGGAATCATTAGGTTAGGGTAGGTTACGATAGAAAAGAACTCTGATTTATATATGTGAACTGCCATGCACCTTTGACTTTAGGTTAAGGTGACAGAGGATTCTCCGACTGACCGAGCGACATGGCCTAGAGGTCATTGCTTAATATTCGGAAGGACGCCGGTTCGATTCCGGGTCCGTCTACCTTGGTCCAAGTTTTTCTGTGGTTTCCTTGGATCACTTAGGCAAATGCTGGGGCAGTAATATTCCACAGATAATCTTTCTTTCTCTTCTGTCTTCATTTCGTCCGTCTCATCTTTCTCACCCGCACCACCATCCATCCATTCCCACGATTCCTGAAAGCAGGCTGAAGAGGGCCTTCCGCCCTACCTTCCGGTGTAGTCCGGAGGGACTGCCCGCCCACCAGCATTACTGGCTGGTGGAAATGAAACACCCAAAAGTTTTTTTTAGTTTTTTTTTCCGACTGACTTGTCTTATAGACTTGGGTTAGGTTAATGTGAAAGGAGTGATAGGCTGCTACCACTGATTGGATTGTGTGAAGTGTCATACACTAAAAGAAGGGCTCAATTTAGTTCAAAGAACTAGTTCGCTCCTATGGTTCGTTAGTTCACTGTTGAGGCGCTTTAGGTTCGAGACCCTTTAATCAATGATTAAAGAATGTAATAATAATAAAATAATTAAATAATAATAATAAGATTGGACTGTCGGTAAAACAATCAATACTGACAATAAATTGCTGTTGTTTCAGGTTAAGAGGTATATCATGAGTCTTCATCATGGTAGATAACTGAACCAACGAACTGATTTCTTGAACTAATTCGTTCGTGAACTACACAAGCCTAATGCAAATCTATGCAATATGGGTTTAGGTTAGATTATAGTGAGTCAGCATTTGCTAATTGGCATATGTGAAGTAATCCGTTCAAATTTGAATGGGTACAACTAGTAATTCAGTAAAGTTTAATATAACAAACTGTAGTGTGTCAATATAGACATAGATAGACAACGTATTCCAAAAAAAAGGAATGTCGCCCGTATCTTTTTAAGAAAAGCTATAGAAAAAAAGTTTCAAATAAATATTATAGGCTGTACCTATATTTTTCACATTATAACCATTCCCAATTTTGTATTTTAAAAATTGTCGCTGGTAGATATTTTATCAACATATTAAGATTCTGAACAATTTCTTTGGGAAAGTTTTTTAACTTAAGTGTTACCCAAATTTTATTTCAATTTCAAGTAAATTTCTCTCCTATCCACCAACGCCAAGTACCTACTGTTCATTTAGGGCACAACTTTCCTCAATGTAGTACATACGAAAGGTTGCCAAATGTCAAATGAATAATTCATCCTGCGTACAGAAACGCTTTAATTTGAAGTTCTTGAATGCTATACTACAGTATTAATTAAAACTACAGTGTTCAGTTAGATAATGAGTTAAGTCAATTAAAAAAAAATGTACTCGTTTGTTTGTTTGACGTAAATAAACGTGAAAATGTTTGAAGCATTTTATCTAATATTTTATCATGTAAATATAAACGTTTTCGTTTGGCCATCCCCAATTTAGACCTTATTAAATATTGGGGGAAAAATTCATTTCAAACACGTCGAAAACAAACACTTTTTATACACTTTTTCCCCTAATAATTAATTTACCCAACATATGTCTATTTTGATGAAGGAAATTCGTATTTTTTTTTTGTGAAAGAATAACGTCTGTTTTGAGATAAGTTCTTTTTGTTGTTTTGAAATGTAACAGTAATTTTATCATAATAAATTGCTTTACATTTCATCTCAATTGTAAGACGTGCGAAGTAGAAATCACAAGAAATGTGAACTTATGCCGTCAGATGAAATTATTCCACTCTTCAAACCTTGCAAATTGCCGACTTGTTATTTTTAATGACACTTGACAATTCTACTTGGATACGTATGCTGAATAACATAAGGACGCAGGCAAAATAAAGCATGCCGACTATTTTTATACTGAAAAAAGCAGCATTGAATTAATAAGTCTTCACGAAAACATCTTTCGCAATAAAAAGAAGCTTTAGAGCTTTGGATAAATGTCTGTTCGAAAGTAGAGTAGCATTCGCGCTCCGAGGGTTACGTACGTATGTACGTTTATATTTGTTTTTGATTAATAGGGGTATGACCCCTGGCAACAAAATACAAATACAAATTTTTTAAACTTGTAAACTTTAAACATCTAACACCGCGCCGCATAAAATGAAGATATACAACGCACATGGGTCAATACTGGGGCTGATCAAATTTAGATTTTGACTTTTGTATATAGTTTATGGTCCTATCAACAAGTCTTTTTGGTGCATACATTTTGCACAATTCAATACAATTTCTTTACTGAGGATTGTCACAGACCCACTCAAAAGCAGGGTCAAGACTTATCATTTTTATATGGACAAAAACTAAATACTCCCATCAGCAATCTTCATTTTCCGCCATACTGATTCCCGCATATATGTTCAATCCGAATATCATCATCATCATCAAGGTCGTCAGTCCTAAGACTGGTTGGACACGTACCTCCACTCTTTCCTATCCTGAGCTAAACTTCGCATTTCCCTAAAACTAGAACAACCCACATCGTTAACTATTTGCGAACAGTAATCTAATCTAGGTCTACCTCTACCCCTCCTAACTTCTGTTTCTGCCTCTAATATGTTTCTGACTAGACATTCATGCCTGAGAAGGTGTCCTACCAACCTATGTATCTCGCCTATTTCTTATTGACTTCCATACAATCGTCTATCTTTCTATTCTTTCTAATACCTCTTCATTTCTAACCTTTTTTTTATCCACGTCATCCTAATCATTCGCCCATAAAACCACATTTCGAAAGCTTCTAACCTTATCTTTTCCGATCATCATCATCATAAGGTCGTCAGTCCTAAGACTGGTTGGGCACGTACCTCCACTCTTTCCTATCCTGAACTAAACTTCGCATTTCCCTAAAACTAGAAAAACCCACATTGTTAACTATTTGCGAACAGTAATCTAATATAGGTCTACCTCTACCCCTCCTAACTTCTGTTTCTGCCTCTAATATGTCTCTGACTAGACATTCATCTCGCCTATCTCGCCTATTTTTTATTGTCTTCCATAAAGTCCTCTATTCTCCTATTCTTTCCAATACCTCTTCATTTCTAACCTTTTCTACCCACGATATCCTCATGATCCGGTATCGGAAATCGAAAGACTTTCGTACAGAAAAAGTTTTATTTTAAATTGTGTGAGAGATGCATCCAATTTCCACACAGAATCGATTTTTTTCATTGTTTGTGCTATGAGATTTTACTTCGCTACAAAAGGTTCTAGATAAATGGGAAGTATCCTATATCGTCATTCAATCAGTGGATTACGAAGCACCCTTAAATGGTATTCAACTATTCTTTCCACTGTCTAGAGTTCCGGTAAAAAAATTAATACAGATAATCCGTTATCTCGTTATCCAATAGGTGTATGTACTCGTCTGTCACAATTGATCATCTTGAGTGAAGTACCACATAATATACGAAAGAACTTTGCTTGCATATATCTACAGATTTGAGTTTTTATTTTAAACATATACGTCCTCATTCATGATGAATATGTGTAAAAAACACTACTGTGTTACCCGTCTAAAGATTTATCTAATGAAAATACATATACAGACTCAACGGCTTAGAATTTGCAGAAAACAGATAACATAATTACTAACAATTATTTAACAACGAACTACTACATTTGCATCGGTATAAAGTGGAACTAACAATTTTATACCGATTTTTTTTTTTTGAGTACACACATGAAGGATGAAATTCTACATTTGTCGTAATCCTTAACAAGTTCAGATAGGTTTACAGATTTCCAGGGCAGGTTCAACCAACATAAAGTTTGTGAAAACATTTAAATACGTTTGTTAATTCTTGTTACGTTTTTTTATTTTTTTAATCGTTTTTCATGTAATGTGTAATTAGTCACAGAAACACTCATTTTTGAATAATACGGAATGCTCGGTGAGCGAAATACTTGTATATTTAGATGGGTCCCATTGGAATTTTAATGTAAAACTGAACCTGAAGCGTTTTAGCTGATAACGACTGACTGGTGTTGATTCTACCGCCTCGATTTCCTTCGTATTTGCAGTATTATCACCTTTTTACTACAGTTTTATAGAGCTATTACAGAAACCTTTCTTCATTTGGCTTTTTATTCAGGCAGAATACTTATGCCCCATCAACTTTTCTCTTACATTTTCTCCTTAAAAGTAGTTTGAATTAAACAGACTTCCAGAACTTGAAGTTGGTGAATGTTATAAACTAAATTCAGTATTAAAGGAAACGTAAAAGTTTCGGAAGTTTGATGCTGATGTACGCCGCTTGGATTGAAATGCTAACAATTTAACGTTTCCTGAGACGTTGAAAGTGACTTATACTAACAGAAATTTGACGTCACATTATTTAAAGTATCTCAGGAAACCCAAATGTCACGAGTTTTACACTTTTTGTGACCTTGAGTAAATTAAATCTACACTTAAAGTTTATATTCCAGTGAAGAGTCCATTACACTATTCTGAATAGGGGAAATAATATGCAGATACGTGTTTTAGGGTATGCCTAAGGTGAACATACGTCCCGCTTTCAGGCTGTCTATCCTGGTGTCCCCAGCGAGGGCACAGAAGTCCCGCTTTCGCGAACAGACCAAATGATAATTTAATTTACAATTATCTTATAGCTACGCCACAACGCGTAGCGTAGTGCGGCGAGTACAAGAATTTATTTGTAAGGATCAGGACACCAAAGTTTTCGACGAGTTTTCGCTTATTTCTAGCTTTACGACAGATCAAAAAATCACTAGATGGAATGCTGAGAATTTGACCGTTGAAAACCGTTGGGTAAAATTATTCCAGCACTTCCGTGCAAACAATATCTACTTAAATAACTTTTCTATAATTATTGAGTATATCTTGTGTCTGTCTGGACGTAACCTACCTGTCGAAAGAATCTTTTCTCAAATGAACAAAATATGGACGAGTGAAAAAGGACAGTTGTGCGTCTCAGTATTGAAAGCCATTTTGATTACAAAGATTAACATATATAAATCATATACTGAGGTCTATTCGTGCCTAAATACGATACCAGAGGTTTTAAAAAAGATTTGTTCAGTCGACAAATATAAAATGCAGCCTAACTAGAAGTCATGTAACGTACTTTACCCTTGTTTAATAAAAAAACTTGTAAAACAACAGTTTTCTTTTACATAATTTTACAACGGACGTCCCGCTTTGACAAAAAAAAGTATGATCACTTTAGGTATGCCCTGTAGTTTGGCTTATGTAGAAGCTGCAATTTAAATGGCTTTTATGAACGATCTACAAATACTGAAATCAATTAACACTTAAAACCTAAACATCCTTTAGTTAATTCTGGAAATTTCGTTGTTTAAGAAAATTATCAGATCATTGAAGGGAACGTTCAAATTTATCAAAACTTTTAATGGAATAAACTCGAACTAAGTTGTAAATCCTCCAACTGTTCGACTGCGTGAAGCGCAATTTCGGCCAATGTTATCTTTTAAAACAATAAATTGGGAATAAGGATAATCGCTAAATTCATAGCGATGTTGCGGAAAATCAAAGAACAAAATATGCCGGCGACCAGCCGACCAAGCCAAGTGGGTCAGAGAAGCAGAAGAGCATTGAAAAGAAACTAAGTGGCCATATAAATGTCACTCGCAGATGCCACTGAATGCGAAGTCGCGCGTTTATTCAAAATCCAATTCGGATAATGGACCTTGTGACATTTGTCTGAGTCTGAGCCATTTAGATGCGGCAAAATGAGATTTATGTCGGAACAATATTATATAATTTCAGACGAAATAATTTTTGGGGTTCCATACCCTAAGGTCAAAAGAACTATATTAATGAACCTACGATATCGGATTGTTTTCAGTGACGATTAGGAAGTTTTTAACAACATCAAAAATAATTGACTTTTTTTAACGTGTAAGCAATTCCTCAAAAATAACATTCTAATACGCCAAGCAGAAATTTTGATGCTTAAGGAAATACTGATGATTCAAGATCCAATAGTTTTTGGATTTGGATTCTTCGTTTGGGACGTCTCTGGGTCTTCAGCGATTTTGGGGCTTTGATTTTCGCCCAATACTTCCTCATCCTTCCACTCTACATTTTCCTCTTTTATTCTGCACATAATTTTTGGATTTGGGATCTAGTATTTTCTGGAATGCCCTTGGTGTTCTTGATTTTATGGCTTTCGTACACCTTCCTATCGGCGATTTTCGTCCCTTTTATTTCCAATCCATTCTAGTCTTTTTTTATTTCTTGATGCCAGCAGACTTTTGACTTCCCGGCTTCAAAGAACTTCCCTATCTGGCTAGTTAATATTCCTAATTCCTTCCTTTTCAAATAGTGTTTAAGATCTTTTCCATTTTAAGATATAATTTATGATTGCTTTTATTTCTGAACGATCCGTCCCATGTTCTTTTGGGGTCCCAAAAGCTTTTTCAGTATGTTTATTTCCAGTAATTCTTAGTTTCTGGCCATTTTTATACTCGGCATAGCTTGGCATTCAGCTGCGTATAGACATTCAAGTAGGATTACTGCCTGGTGGCATCTTAGTTTTACAATGATCGCGATCTCCCTCTTCCTCTTATTCCTCTCTAAGTGCCCACAGTTGGTTTGTCTATTAAATTCATCTTATTCACCTCGACTTTGGTTTCTTTTTCTAATAAATTGCTGTTCCCATTGTATTTGCAAACTTGCAAATATCAAAATCTACCTAAGTTTTCCGAAAGTTTTGAAATCGATTTAAGAATACAAAATTTATGATTTTTTCTTCTATCACGACAGTATAGCAACAAGTTTTCTGGTGAAACAACTTAATTTTAAAGGTAGTCCAATCTCCTAATTTTGTGAAACTGATTTATCTCATCTTTATTTGACTGCAGCTGTCAAGTTAACAAATTGATTTGCATTATAACGAGAAAATGTTTAAAATTTTATACAGGAAAAAGGACTCAGTTATTCATATTACAGGAATTTCGTAATCTATTAGGGTGCTTGTAGTCTCACATTGATTGATAGACGAGTAGCGGTTAAAGCCGAAACTCCGCTGGTGTATCGATTCAAGAAGTCGGGAGGCACTTTAACAAATATTTCAAGTCGAGCGAAATTGTATATCTTCGTCCTTGCGGATATTAAGCGGTGTGTCATTTAATCTCGTCAAAGGTCTTTATAAAGAATGATTTGGCAACAATGTCTGCAGAAGATTTAGGGGATGTAGAAAGGCTCGCTTACATATACCAAAATCGGACAGACGGCACGGGTTCTTCGGAAAATTTTATTTAGCAATTGAGTTGCGAAATTCAGTATAGTAGTATCAATCATAAGCTCCTTGAAGGAAGAATTGATTATGATTTTAAAATTCGAATATTATAATAAACTAAAAAGTATAAGGCGATCTCGGATATATTATATGTTATTTGTTTCTTACGGATGAACAAAAAATTCTTTTTTTCCCAAATTTACTGAAAATTCTATTTACGGAAAATCTAAAAAGGTAACAACATCATCATCATCAAAAGGTCACTTTTTGTGAGATTCAAAAGTGTTCGACAAGGTTTATGGGGATATCGACTTCATCATATCATAAGGTCGTAGGTCGTCATTTCTAAGACTGGTTGGACACGCACCTCCACTCCTTCCAATCCTGAGTTAATCATCGCATTTCCCTAAAATCTAATCTAGGTCTACCTCTACTTCTCTTAACTCCCGTTTCTGCCTTGATTATGTCTCTGACTGGACTTTCATGCCTAACAAGGTGTCCTGCCAACCTATCTCGTCTATTTTTTATTGATTTCCATAGAGTGTTCTGTTCTCCTACTGTTTCTAATACCTCTTCATTTCTAACCTTCTCTATACACGGTATGCTCATCATTCGCCGGTAACTACATTTCGAACGCTTCTAACCTTTTCTATTCTGCCACGCCCACCGTTCATGTTTTGCACCCATATAGCACCGCGCTCTTCATTCACCTTTAACAATCTATTTCGAATTTCTAAATTAATTGTTCGCGAATATAGAAGTGACTTCTTTTTATTGTAGGCGATTCGACCCTGCGCTATCATCTACTTTATAAAGTAGATATATCCCTACTACTCCTTCCGTCCTGACTTATCTGACTTCCTAGATACCTAAAATCAGCCACTTTATCTAATCTTTCGTCTCCTATCTTTATATTCGCTCTTTCCCAGCTTTTTCTTCCCTTGCATACCAGAATTTTAGTTTTAATAACAATATAAAACAACACATACTTCGAATGAAAATATTTGTAGAATAGCCCCCCTCCTGATGATGCTGATGGTGTTAAATTGCAAATTCCGGCTTGTAATGCACATAATGGCATCCATCGGCAAGCACGAAGCACGCGATAGGCAGCGGATGAATTTTAATTCAAATTCCAGGAGAATAAGTGGTGTATTTTTAAAATGCCGAGAGTGCCATCTACCGTATGAATGTGCTTTTCTTTGTACCGTATTTCGTATGCTTATTTTCTCCGTTCCGTGCCGTCCGTCCTATTCCGATACACAATGTGCGCGAACCTTTATGTAGTAATAATACGTACGCTTAATTAGTCACAAATTTAATAGTCAATCAAATTGTTTGTCGTGGCAATTAAAAGTGATCGTAAGTCACTATAACGTCATCCCGCAGCATGTTAGACCTATACCGTATATAGTATTACGTAATAAAATTATCAGCGCAACACTTAATTAGTTTAATTTCACTAAATTTTCGCAACTTTGTTTATAAATTTGAAGACAAACAGTAGCTATCTTAAATAAATAAACCAAAAAGAGACTTACTGTTATTGTTAAAAGATATATTCACTGCGGAAGCGTGTATTTCATTCGAACGTCATTTTTATTCATTTTTTATCCCAGTGTCCATTTTTTACTTTAAACAGTATCTTCTGCAATTGCAAAATCAGCAAATGACGAAATGTCAGCAGTAATCGGAAACTTTTCGTTTTCTTTTTATTACAAGCGGCCTTGGTACATTAAAAAATAAGACATAATACTGTAAATTAGAGATACACCGGACAGACTGGATAACCACACTCGACATTAGCAATACGATTAATGGTTCATGTCTTCGTTCTGGCGGATTTCCATTAAATATCACCCTCATTCATGTAGGAAAATGCTAGTCTTGACGACAGGCCCAAACTTGGACCAGTAGTATAGGAAACCAAGCATTGACTTGTCAATATTGGTCCAAAGTTCGGTCAATCTTCAAGTGTCAAAGCTAGGCACATTAACGTTTGATCCAATTCTGGGACAGCCAATCATTGGTTTGACAATACTTGTCCAAAGTTTGGTTAATCTACAAATATCGAGGCTAGATATAATAACATTTCGTCAAGTTTGGTCCAATGCTGGGCAACCAAGTATAGGTTTGACAATACTGGTCCAAAGTTTGGTCAATTTTCAAATATCGAGGCTAGATATAATAACATTTCGTCAAGTTTGGTCCAATGCTGGGCAACCAAGTATGAGTTTGACAATACTGGTCCAAGCTTGACTCTGTCGTGAGTTCCTACATGGGCACCAACGTCTGTACAAAAAGTTGTTTAAACGCTAACCTAATGAAATTTTAATCTTTGGTTGACAAATTTTCAATGAAAAGGTTTAGTTAAAACCATTGAAACGAGCCTCCAATATTATTAAACACTAAAAGTCTGCAAGGCGACAAAATCACACTAAAAGGTTATCGTTAATCAAAACTTATACTAACAAGTGACAGAAACACAGAATTGTAACAGTTGGGTCATACTGTCCACGAGAAAAATTTAACGAAAAATTTATATCGAAATAACAAATAACTTACCATAGTAGTCAATAAATAATACAACTTAGGATAAACAACCTATCCTAATTAAACCTTAATTACTAATTTTCATTAGGTAAGATTTTGTCATGCTTATTAAATTATTATTGCTGGAGTTGTTTTTTCTTTTTTCTTTGGTAGAATTACCCGGCATCATTATTCGGTACCTGGCGGGTCCTAAAAAAGTGCTGAATCTTCCTGGGTACCGGACCTAAACCGGGTACCCTGCCTATCTCTACTGTAAAAATGCTGTTTTTACAATTTTTTAATGTCAAAGATTCCAATTTGAAAATGGAATCTGATACCAATACGAAACGGTGTTTTAATTAACAGCATTATCTGCCTTTAACCTTCTGCGTTAATTCTGATTAAAACGTGCGAATTGAACAAAGTGACTGCTTTTTAGTTCCACCGTATGTATATTTTTCCAAGCTTTTGACTCCTGACCTTTCAAAATGCCCATAGCTTTTCCCGATTTAATAACCAGTAATCAGACAACAGGAGCGCAATAGGGGTATGGATTAAAATCTCCCCAACTCAAAGCGTTTTAGCATACAAGACAAAATGTGCACATGTTTACAAACGAAATGTTTACATAGTTATACACTTGCTCGCTGATACCATGTAATCGTAACATAAATCTTTCTAATGTGCCATACATGAACAAAGCAAAACTATTTCGAATTTTGAACAAGGAATCATACAAGAGATTCCATGAATATTCATTAGTTACAAGTACAATACTTCAAATTGATTTTAACATTTCAAAACAAATAAATACAATGAAACATAATACAAAAGTATTACTTGCTTACTGGCCTAGTTAAACAGTTGAAAATTAGGAGCAAGTAATGATGCATTAAGAACAATCAATGATTTTTTTACAAATGGGTCAATGCTGAGTCTGCAATTGATCTGTTGGGTTGGCAATCTTCTATGCAACCATAATTTTTAAATTTACTCAAAACGGAATATTCTCTAAAATACGGCGACAGTGATAGTGTCACAAAAAACTAGGAAAAAAGGAAAACTGAATCCGGTAAAGGTCTAGATGATGGCCCCCACCTCCTTCTGGGGTGGGGGTGGGGAGATTGAAAGAGGAGGTCTCCCCCACCACTGTACCATAAAAAGTTCGTGGCGGTCTCAAACCATAAAAAGTTATGGTGGTTTAAAGTTAATAAATATGCCAATTTTTATATATTTCTATGCATGTAAATATTTATATAGTCATTCTTAAACAATATTCAAAGGTAAAACTAATGAAAAATACATAAAAATATTGAGAAAGTTATATAAAACATTATTTAAATATCTTTATCAATAGGGTAGGTTAGGTTAGGTTATCGGGTTTTGTTCAAGTGACCACCCTCTTTCGATCCCTCACCTCCATCCGGTTGAAAATAATTTTTTTATTGAATTTTATTTGAATTATAGTGTATGAAAATTGTCAAAATAATCAACTTTCAACCCCCATAACTTTTTATGGGGGTGAGACCGCCGCAAATGTTTTATGGGATTTTACTCAGGTGACCACCCTCTTTCGATCCGTCAACCGCCACCCCCTTTGGGGGTGGGGGGCCATCATCTAACCCCCATAACTTTTTGTAGGGGTGAAACCGCCACGAACTTTTTATGGTACACTGGTGGGGGAGACCTCCTCTTTTGATCCCACCCACCCCATCATCTAGATATTTACCCTGAATTCATTCTATAGAGTTAATATTTGAATGGATTTGCTGAACGTCTAGTTATGTTACTCGTATTTGTGGTTGAAGGTTTTGCCATCTTATGGCGAAACAGTCGTGAAAGGTTTAAATTAATTTTTTGAAACTGCTGTGTTTTCATTGCTACTTCTATATTATTTGACTATAATCCATAACAAATATAACGTATAATTGAGTATAGTAATAACGCAAATAAGCACCGAAGCGCTTTATACCAAAGTAAGTCAGTAGTTGTTTTGTTAATTACTAAATGAATAAATTAAAAGAAAAAATATAGCTCTTTTAATATAGTATACCCTAAACTTAATCGATAGACTACGTTTCAACTATTTTATTATTTCAAAGGTCGATGCGTAGGTTTGTTTCTTTGTCGTAACAAAAATGTTTACTGAATTATAAAACGAAGGCTCCATTGTAAAGAAGCAAAGGAAATCAAGTTGACCTTTTTTAGAAAAGATTTTCATGCAAATAGAAGCGTAGGCAGAATAGTGGTTTGACCACTGTATATAAACTAAAATAATCGATCATCGTATAAATTGCTGAAGAAGTGCTAAACTTCCTAGAACCCGGAAATCAATATGTTGTAGTTTGTAGTGTAGGTTTTTAACCGTTTTTGTCGATATGTTTCGAATGGGCTTATCTCGCTGTCAAATGAACAATTACTGTCAAGTTTGGCAGTTACGTGTAAGCAATTTCACTCCAGAAAACGATAGGCGATGGATGTGTATTAAGAAAAACCAACGACATGACCTTTGAAATGGAGAGGTAAACAGGCCGAGAGAAACGACAAAAGATTGGGAAGACAGACTCCTAAAAGATTAAGGAACAAATAAATATTTTTTAAAATAATTCGAAGTGGTCTGTATTCTGTCGAAACTGCCAGACGCTGATCGCGATTTCGATCTTTTTGGATCTCATCAGCGCGTCGCAGGCAGCTCCGACAGAACACAGACCAACTTTTACCTGTTGTCTTAACAGCGCGTTTTAGAAAATACCACAAATGGCGAAGTAAACGCCATCTGTAGCACAATGCTACATTTTAGGATTACGTATATTTTTTGATATACATCAACTATCAATTAAATAACAAAAGTTTGCTTTTAATATGAGTGCAGGCTCAGTATATATGTCGTAACCATATGAAAGTTCAGGAGTCTTTAACTATCATATGGTTAAGTTAAAAGTATACACAAAAGAAAAGTCAAATCTGATAATTAAGAAAGGAACACTATTGAGAATTGTACATAAAAGAAGCAGTTTAAATGTAAGTTATTGAAAATGAAAATAGAAAGTGTGAAAAAGGGTGGAAAAGAAGTGAAAGTTAGAAAGTGAAGATTCCAGAAATAGATATCATAGGAAGTATATACGAAAAGACAAACAGATTCGGAAAAGACAAATATGTAAAATTAGACATGGAAAATAAAAAGGTACAAGTTATAGAAACATTACATGAAATTATAAATTAGATACAGAATATACAAATTCAAAATTAACAGAAAAATTTATAACGCTAATAAAAACCGCTGCCTCTATAATATTAATATAGGTATACATATAATAAATAGACAACTATTATAGGTAAATTAATAGAAGCCAATTCATTCACACAAACATTTACACAGTTTAGCTGTTATTTGAGGATATTCACTTAGCGAGAAAATTTAGATTACAAAAACATTAATTTTTGTATCTAAAGATATACGTATTCTATTGAGACTTTTATTGTAGATCAAAAGAAAATATTGGAAAAAAATTCGTATTAAAATGTTTTCCAGAAAAGATTTTGTATTTTTTCTTATTTGTGAAATACATTGTTAGAAAATAAAAAGCTTTTCTACCTACATTTGTTGTTTTATGATGTAGGACGTTCTTTGGTGCCTTCTTTAGAAGCTTTTCGAAAATATTTTTATTGGTTTACGTAAAATATGGTACAGACTGAATTCACACAAACTAAATAAAAAATCCAAGCATCTTTGACGCAAAAGGTGTCATTTTTAAAGGAAGGAATTGCCTGTTTGACATGGTTAAACGTTACTGCATGACTGCTTAATAAAAATCTTTTCCGACTGGTTCTCTCTATTTCATTTTCAATAAAAAAATATTTTTAATTTTCCATTAATTTTGTTCTTTTTATTGGTTTAGGTACCCAAAACAAGGACAAAATAATGGGTAATTTTCACTTTATAATAAGCTTTTTACAATAATTTGTTTTTGTTTAGCCTTCCAGGGTGTCAAGAATCAAAGGCTATGTATACAAGGAAGAAAATTACAGTTTTATCATTACAAGGTATATTTTGAGAAGTTCATCTTTTTTATATATTTCTTTCTATATAGTGTTTCTCACAATATATATATGGTTTCTTACAGAGGTTTAGATTTGTTTATTTCCTTTAATAGCTGGTAGAAATTTCATTTATGCATGCACTTTACATTACTGAAATTAAATTGTTTGGTGAATGTCTCATCATCGCATATTAGTGTATCTAATAGTGGCATAGTTTTGTCAAAATTTGTTTGTGCAAAAGCAAAACAAAAAGCAGGCAAATCCTATATTATAATAAGACAAGCTTTTTTCTATCGGAATTACAAGAAACTAACGTAAAGGACAAAATAAATTAATTCGGAAGAGAACACATTTTACGATCATGTATTAATAAATTTATAAAATGCTTACCTATTGTAATGTGTAGAAGTAAAGCGGGACTATTGTTATTAAACTTTTTATTTTTTCTATTACTTTTATTGTTGTTTTATTCTTCTCCCATTATAATAAATATGTACCGAAATAGATAAGTTTCAATGTTCACGTATCATTGTAATTGCAAAAAGTTGGCGCATTATTTCAGTAATGTGAGATTAGTTTTCTTGTTTCATTTCGGCCTATTTTGTCCTTTTTATGACTTTATTTTCATAGCGAGCAATGTAGTGTCGGAAAGTCTGTTATGAAAACTAGTAGCTTGCAAACAGAATTTATGCAAACATACAATTGTCGAGCTGTCGTTATGTATTGTATGCAAAGATTGAGTGTATAGATCTGAAGTTTACAATAGTTGTGTGCCAATCCACCCTTAACCAACAAGCATCAGATGCCAGCGGGCACGAGGCGTAGCGACGTGGAGAGGGTACTCTAGCAATTTCGTCCCGAAAAGTTCTTTGTCATGCAAACTCCCAAAATGTTCGTTATCATGCTTTTTGGCATTTAATTTATTCCCCTTTAAAGGTTGTCCATTAACAATAAGATGATATCGTAATGAGCGGAACCATGGCCGAGTTGCGTTCTTGTTTAACTCCGGAAAATGGCAATTCTTAATAACTCCTCAGTCTAAGAATGGAAGTCGCCAACATTCCAAAAACGAAAAGGCGAAATACTAATTACTGCCTTCCATGAAAACTTTTACAACAACGTTCACGACGATTATCATTACGTTGTGGGAATGGTTCAATGGAGAACAAAGCTTTTAAAAGTATGTCACGTTGGTCCTTTGCATACCTGACCCCTATAGGATAAAAATTGATGGAGATGTCTGATTATTTGCTGATGAATTTTCTTTGATATGAATTGATAAGTAACAATAATAAGAATGCTAAAGAGAAAACTAAATTTCTATGACAACAAAAAATTACAATTTTTGATTGTAAATAGCTGAATTAGCCGTAGAAATAGTATACTTTATTAGGTAACTTGTAATAATCTCAATTTTGACATGTTTTTTTAAAAATTATTTCAAGTTGTCTTCTTCGAAATTGAACTTTTCCTGTACACGTAGGTACGGGCCAACCGTTGACGAAAGAATTTTTGCGCTATCTTCAGTAGTTCGCCAGATATGTTCTCCTAAATATTTAATTCTCAATTTCGAAAATAACACTTTGCCACAACTTCCAACAGTCATAACTCCGAAACGGAACCTCGTAGCTCAGCGCTTTCGCTCTCGGCGCAGAGCACAGTAGCTCTAGAAAATTTTGATAGTACCTACTCCTATTGCGATCAGTCCGCAAGTAGGGACCATCCTGTGGCCCCAGAAAAACAATAAAAAGAACAAAAAGCAAATTCCGCGGATCGGGTCGGCTTGGTGAAAGAATTTTTGCGCTATCTTCAGTAGTTCGCCAGATATGTTCTCCTAAATATTTAATTCTCAATTTCGAAAATAACACTTTGCCACAACTTCCAACAGTCATAACTCCGAAACGGAACCTCGTAGGTGGTCGCTTTTGCTCTCGGCGCATAGCACAGTACCTCTAGAAAATTATGATAGTACTCCTATTGCGATCGGACCACTCAGTCCGGAAATAGGGGGAAAAACACTAAAAAGAACAAAAAGCAAATTCCGCGGATCGGGTCAGCTCTGACGCGGACCAGGAGTGTCAGAATTTAGATATTACCATTAAATTTGTAATATCAACTAAAATATCTGGTAAATTTATTTCTACTGGGATTTTATTTTTACAAATTC
>NW_020438928.1:333077-397949 GCF_000699045.2 Agrilus planipennis
TAATATCAACTAAAATACCTGGTAAATTTATTTCGCCTAGGATTTTATTTTTTTAAATTAGTGTCCAAATTATAATTTTTATTATTTTCGCTTACGAAGCAACGGGCTAGTGTGATAAATTGTAAATATCGCTTTAATGTTTGAGTAAATTTTCCTATTTCATTTTCGCCGTGTAATTGCATTTTTGGAAGTAAAATTTTCCTCTTCTTCTGTATTTGATGTCAAAAGTAGGAGTTTCTTTGTAAATCCTTCAAGTTAACATTCAAATAATTTTAAAGATTATATATCTCGATTTTTTTCCATGAAAACTCAATACTAAACAGTTGTACAAACATTCCAATCTGACATAGTCTTCATATCTAAGCAAAAAAATGAATCCGTCACGAGGAATATCGTGATAATTCTAATTCGATATTAGGGCGAAGTTCTTAATGTTTCAAATGGCGATCACGAAAATTTACCCAATCGTTTTTGGGTTAAACTGTATCAGTAAAAATCCTTATTATTATACAGAAGTAAATTTTATCATTCTTTTGCATTTGTTCTAAAACTTTCAAGTTGTTATCGGGTCGCAGTACTAAATAAGACGGCAATTTACAGATTAAGCGCAAATCGAAGACATAAATTTAGCTTGTTTCCAAGTCGCCAAGTCGCTACAGTATTCGTATCCAATTAACCACCTGTCGGTCTTTGTTTCTTGCCGAGATTAATTTGTAGATTCCAGAAAAGGGAACTCTCGACAATGCGGAAATCTTGTTCTGTATTGCTGACGTCAACGCAGATTGGGGAAAATCCCTTCTTCTTTTCAACAACCTTGTTCGGAGAGAATTAGACAATTTGCAGAGAATTGCGACTGCTGTTTGTTCAATCGAGAAAAAAGAACCCCAAGTGTGTTTTCTAAATGTTTCACGTACAATAAACATTTTTGAGTGGAAACTGTACAGGAATATGTACATAAGTCAATATCATTTACTTCTATTGTAAAATGTAATGTAAATTTCTCCATAAAAGTATTTCCGAGAAAAACGACCGTAACACATGAGGCTGTGGTCTAATCGCCTGTAGGGTAAGTATATATATGATATATATAAAATAAGGATATATATAATCCTTGAATATTGATACAAACATAAACAGACACATACGTATTTTTCATTTGTTCACTTTATTTAAAATTAGTATACTAGACCCGACGATATGAACATCGTGTTACGGAAACCCCGCATAATGTGAACAACACTCTATACCGTGAACAAACTAACCTAAAATCGATATTTCGCCGTTGCTGTAACGCAATTGCTGTAAATTCCCTATACATATATATACATATTTGGTACTTCCCCAAACGTACCTATTTTCGAGAGAGACGTTTTATCCGTTTATTCATTTTAGACACAAAGATTGTTTGCAGTTGCGTTATTAGAGTTCTGCAAATTCACAAAACAATAGTAGTACTATTATTAATTAGAACTTATATTCTACAGTTGAAGTCCTTTTTATTTGAGGTTATCGCCCATAATATTTTCATAAGCTAATTTCTATAGTTTCTAATAAGGACAATTTGTGTCTTTTATTTTCAACGTATAAAATTTCAGTTTTATAATTAAATGTACGATTTTGTTCAAATGGATTATTATAGCGAAAGTAAAATCACTTTTTTATTAATTCATTAAACATACGGTTAAATTTGCTGTTTAACCAATAATAATTTTTTGAAGAAAAATATTTTACTATTTTAAATCATTCGGATATTTATCATCATCATGTGGTATTATCTAGTAGGCGGAAGGTTGATCGACAACTATGATATTATCTGCTATAGGATCGGTTGTAGGAAAAACGAACAATTTTCTCTGTTTACATCTTAAAGGAAGTTACGAGTGTTTCCTGAGGGGATCAAAACGTTCGAAAATCGATTATAAAGGTGCGTATACATCTGATCACGAACACGTTAGGGACAAGGTAAAACGAAACGAATACATCGACGCTGGTAAACTGTTTCGGTCTGTTCTGAGGCTGTTTCAAATGAGGTACCTCAAAGAAAATTTGATTTAAGACGTTGTCGTTATCCGAGAATATAGGTTTTCTGTGTTTTCCCTACAGCCATAAACCACTTAATTCGAACACTGATCCGAGAGGGTCGAGCCAAATCTGCCAAGGAAATAACATCAAGTTCGATTGGACACTAACCCTTAATCCATTAAACAGCATCGCTGTGTCCTCATACAAATAAGGAACTTATTTCCACGTTGTACTGATACATACACATGCAAGACTCCTAAGAGCCATTCGAATGCTCATAAACGGTCGAGCTTTGGAGCAGACAGCTGTACAAAACGAATTAATCTTAGTGCCTAAACGATTAAGTCGACCGCTGGATGCCGATAAAAACACGAAGGGCAATTGAGTTAAGGGTTGCTTCGAGAACGAAAATGACAATACACGTCATCCAGTTCCGTTTCATCACGTACGTAGTCACTTTTTCATCGGTGTCATTGAATCTCGGATTAATTTGAAGAATAAGCGCATGATAAAGCTCGAACTTTCGGCGCAAAAATTTCAAGAAAAATACATGTACATGCAATCTACGTAAACCTTAGTTTTGAAAGTATACATATACTAGTGGCGAATTGAAAGCCGAACATATGGATATTCTTTTACTTGCAAACATCAAAGGGCATAAGGATTATAATACCTATTAGTTTTCTGTAAACTAACATTACCTAGATTTTTTCCGCTTTTGATATAATACCTATTAGACTTTCTTATACAATCATTTAAATTAAAAAAGAGTAACACGGTAGCGTAACTATATCACCGGTCCGTGGCAAATTCATCGGAGGGAACTCTCTCTTAACATACAAAAAGCTTCACCTTGTAGTTTCATATTTATAAATCACGAAGTAAATAGATATGTACATTTACCAACACTATTATAATTATTGTGTGCATTTTTGGTTAATTATCTATCTAGTAAGTTTTAACTTATAGAGCGTAGATGAGAAAAAAATGTTTTTAGCGAAATATTTATTATTAAAATCCTTTTTTCTGGCTTTCTGTTCAGCAAAAGTGTCACTGACAACATCAAACTTCAAATTACGTGTCACATAATTTTCGAGGGATAGAATAGCCAACTTGCGTAGTCAACAAAAATAGAAAGCGGGGATTGTCCGAGCATTAACTAGCTGGCGCCACCAAAGAAGTACATCGGCAAAAAAATGAACTTAAAACATTGGATACGTTCTAAATCTGAACGATATCTTTTTCTTTTGAATATGTTCAAATCAAATTTATTGGTATAATTCGTGTATATTCTTGAATTATTATCTAACTTAAATTGATGATTAAATACAAAATTAATATTTTTTACTAAATTTTGTAATATTTTGTCCGTTATGCTACTAATCTGACAATATTGCCTTTGAATTTTAATAATTTCGTTTTATAGTATTAGCTATCACTTGCGTAATTCATTTTATAATATTAGATGATAAGGTAATTTATACCGAATAATAATAATAATACGAGTTTTCCCTTATACAAAAATTCAATGAAAGATTAGAAATTCTCAGCCATTGTTGTATCAGATCGGTCACGCTAATCGAAGTTGTTGGTACACGTTTAAGCGTTTGGTGGTGGAGAATAACAAATAAATTATGGATAATTTATCGGTTATTACTGACATAACACGGCCAACACCGTCCACCGATTCCCAAAGCGATAAACTCCCGTTGCAAATTCGCGTTGGCTCTAATACACCCTATAAATAAATTCTATTTACGACAAATTTAATCGAGGGCCACTCTAGGGGTAGCTATACACAAAATATTTCATGTTGCGTGTTGATATAATAGATTTACGGCATTCGCCGTGAATATCGGCAAAATTTCATATTATACAGGCGTTTGAATATGAATTTTAAATTTATTGATGTAAATAATTTTTACAGCTACAAGTTAATTTAAAAAAGGAGAACGAACGCTGAATTTTCTCTTTTGAATAACACCCCCAGATTATCGACATTTTTATATCTCATGCTTTTATGTTCGTTAATTTTAAATATTTTATCTCTTCATTATTTGGCCTACAAGAACACAAAGACGTGGATTTGATTAATTTTTTTATTTCCACTACATTTTTAAAACATTTCCACTGTTGCTGTTCCTTCTCGGGTTAATATTAGTCAAGAATCTAAATTTCATTATAATAAGAATGGAAAGCTGAAATTTAAGTATGGAACGGATAGCAAGATTGAATGGAGTGTCATAAATAACGTACACACATATATGTAACGGTACTTCTTCTAATAAAATCATTTACTAAAAAATCCAGGAATTATATCTGAAATTCGATTATGCATGACTTTTATTCCTTCATTTGCTTTTATCGTTATTCTTTTTTATTTGTTCAGATGTATATTAAGGGTTACGACACACGTTTACTATCATCATTATCATAACGTCATCAGTCCTAAGACTGGTTGGACACGTACCTCCACTCCTTCCTATCCTGAGCTAATCTTCCCATTTCTCTAAACAAGAACAACTCATATTCTTAACTATCTGCGAACAGTAATCTAATCTAGGTCTACCTCTACCCTTCCTAACTTCCATTTCTTCCTCTAATATGTCTCTGACTTCGTGTCATATTGACTTCCATAGAGTCATTTCTTCTCCTAGTCTCTCTAATACCTCTTCATTTCTAATTTTCTCTATCCTCATCATTCGCCTGCAACACTACCTTTTTTTTTCCGCCGGGCCCACTGTGCGTGTTTCGCACCCGTACAGCGCCGTGCTCCAAACATACACCTTTAACAACCTTTTTCGAATTTCTGTACAATTCTAGTTATGATTTGTTCTAAATGTCTCGCACCTATCCGCGCCTCTCTTTTTAGGTATGGTTACTACCACGTTCCGTTTATAATCCTCTGGAATTTTTCCCATCTCGTAAATGTGACTAACTGGCTTAAACATATAATCTACAATCTAACCTCTTCCCCTGCATGTTTTGGAATTTCCCCCTGTATCCTATCTTCACCTGGCGCCTTATTATTCTTTAAGTTTTTTAATGTTACATCGAACTCTTCTCTCATTATGGGATAACCTAGCTCATCTATTTCCACATTATCTTCCTTCTCTAATATATCTCCTAACTCTGGTCCTGTGTATTTGTTCTCTTAATATTCTTTCCACCTATCTGCCTTTTCCTCATTTTCTATCAAAATGACCCCTGCCTCGTTTCTTATATTTTTACTACTGTACCCTACATCTAAAATTCCTTTTAATTATATTATGCGTCTCATCGGTTTTACCTACTTCAAATTTTTCTTGTACTTCTTTACACATCCTATCAATCCACTGTTCCTTAGCTGCCCTATACTTCCTAATTATCTCCCACTTTATAGTCTTACTTACTATAGCAGGTTAATTTTGCTGTAGTATTTCGATGGTGACTGATACACTCCATAATATTATTCGCGTCGCTTTTGTAAAAACGGTGCGAGAACTTTTAATCACATTGTGTATAGATACTACATGCGGCTTTGACGATGTAAACTTGTTTAATGTCAATGTCGTTACACTTTTTATGGAAGTAAAGTTTTATATTGCCACTCGACTGAGGTCGGTGCTGTATAAAAGTAAAGCCTGTTCAAAGAGATGATTAGAGAACTTTATGAGAGCGCTAGAACTTTATAAAACTTACTTTGTCGATAGCAAGATACTGAAACGATTTCTATACGTCTAATTTCGTTCTCGTAGAGAAATCAGACTTCAGATACACAGAATAAAAAATTTACCAATACGAATTTCTACTTCTTAATGTTCCTAAGTTCCTAATAAACATTAGTTACAAAACGAAGTGTTTGAAGTTGTTTGAAACTAATAATTTCATAAGAGTAAAAAATACCTTCTTTAAGTAAGAAACATATTCAGTCAAAAGAAAAACGCATAAGAGAATTCCAATAAAAAAATGAATACATCTACTGAATGAGGTCAAAAATAAAAAAGAATATCAATGAGATATGGTATTGAGATATCTTTTATAAAAGTAGCAATGTTTTTTTTTTTTATTGGGGAAGTTAAACAGTCCGGGATGGTAGAAACGGAAATGTCGTAAAACGAAATAGCAAATTGCGAGACCGTCTTTAATAAAACAAAAAAAAAATCCAATATAGCCTCCAGGAACGATAAATTGGGATATTCAAAAACGGTTATTTAATAATAGCTTCATACCTACATATGTGCATATAGGTATGCAGTGCAGCCTGCAGTAAAAAACGAATAAATAACAAGAATTCAATATTAAAACGGTCTAAGTACATTTTACAGACGGTTCTGAAAATGAACTGGTTAAAAAACAAAGAGAATAATTAAAAATGGTGTAAGACCGTAGCAATTGTGGTGTATTTAACTTAATAAACTACTTGCGTTGTTACTTCGAACAAAAAGTTCATATAGTAAGCAGTATTCTGTCGAAATCACTAGACATAAAGCGCGATTACGACTTTATTGGGTTTCGTCAGCACGCCGTAAAAAATTCCGACAGAACTCAGACCAACTCCTGCTGCCTTTACGCAGCGTTTTATGAAGTACGACAAGCAGCGTAATGAACGCCATCTGCAGAATGTTGCCACATTTTGCGGGATTCAGAATCGTTCGGCAAGGTCCATAAGAATATCAATTTGTCGAACTGAATCTACGGCGTTCTTATTTTTCATCACTGGCTAATTATATTATTATTATAATCAAGCGTAGTCAACGGTTTCTTCCTTTTAGTTCCCAGTGGTTTATAAGGATGGAGGTATTAGTGAAATAGGTAATTGGAAACTGTCCACAAGGTATTCATCAACAAGATGAACGATCTTTGATGGATGCGTGCAGTATTTTCAGTAATCGGAGAAGCAAGAGGAGATTAGTGAAATAACAAGGGAAATATAGAGTTTTGCGTTGTACAAGTACAACAGGAGCTGAGCAGAATTGAGGATAATTAACTCCCCTTTTCTGACGCACCACCGTCTTCTTCGCCATCGCTCTAATTTAACTGTCAGCAGCTAAGTAACTCAAACACGATGTTTTATTCATGACCAGATAATGAATGCGGTTACATGGTTTCATAATTTCCACGACAATCTTAACCCAACTGGCACGTGTATATCAAGTCATAATGGAGGGAGTAGCATTCTTATAAAAAGTTATTCAAGTGTTAGGATAATGATAGCAGCAACCAGAACAATATGGAAATTTCGGTATTTTGTAGATGACGAGTGAATTCGTAAATATGCCCTACTGCGTGCGACAACCATTTCTCATTTGGCTTCAGAAGTTCGTGCTTTTCGTGCAAAAATAGTCGAAGCAACAAACATTATCCCAAATGAAATATTGGAAAACACTTGAAGAAAGTTTTACAACAGATAGAGCTCTTGTTTGGCAAGATGTGACAGCCTATTTGAACTCACAAATAAAAGTAATTTTTAAAGAGTTATTATCTTTCATCATCATCATCATCATAAAGTCTTCAGTCCTAAGACTGGTTGGACACGTACCTCCACGCTTTCCTATCCTGAGCTAATCTTCGCATTTCCCTAAAACTATATAGAACAACCCACATCCTTAACTATTTGCGAACAGTAATCTAATCTAGGTCTACCTCTACCCCTCCTAACTTCCGTTTCTGTCTCTAACACGTCTCGACTACGACTAGACCTCAGAAGGTGTCCTACCAACCTATTTCGCCTATTTCTTATTGAGTCCTCTGTTCTCCTATTCTTACTAATGCCTCTTCATTTTTAACCTCTTCTATCCACGTTATCCTCGTCATTCGCCTTATAACACCACATTTCGAACGCTTCTAACCTTTCCTTTTTCGCCGCGCCCACTGTACATGTTTCGCACCCGTACAACGCCGCGCTCCAAACAGACCTTTAACAACTTTTTTCGAATTTCCAAATTAACCATTCGCAAGCATAGAAATGACTTCTTTCTATTAAATGCGACACGTCCTTGCGCTAACCTCTGCTTTATATCCCTACTACTTCTTCCCTCCTGACTTATCTGACTTCCTAGATATCTAAGATCAACCACTTCTTCTAATTTCTCTCCTACCTTTATATTCGTTCTTTCCTTACTTTTTCTTCCCTTGCATACCGGTATTTTAGTTTTACTGTTATTTATTTTCATACAGTACTGATCTGTTAGTACCGCTTCCATTTTATTTAAAGCTATCTCTAAGTCCTCCTTGCTAGATGCTTATACTCCTATATCATCTGCATACTAATCTTTTGCCCCTGTATATCTATCTCAATTTTTTCCACTATAAGTTATCTCAAATTAATGAGAAAAATGTTTTGTTGTTGCTGTCACAGCCTCGCCGGAAATCGAACATGGCACCATCGGCTTTATGCTCTAACCACTAATAAGCTACAAGAGGTGACAACAGCGGCGACAACGACGAAGCGTACTTATTAGGTCACACATCCGACGAACTAATATATATTAATACCATAACAATACTATAACAATGTATAGTACATAATTTAATGTATATACATTGGTGCGTAAAGCCAAAGGTCCCAGGTTCGATTCCCGGCGAGGGTGTGACAGCAACAGCAACAAAAATTTTTTCTGATTACATAATTAGCGGTAACTCATAATGAAAGAAGATTTAGAACCAATTTTTAAATGAATATTTAATATTAACCACTACGAATTTCAATGTGCTTCATATACTATTCTTAGTGTTCCAGTTTTATTAGTTATAGCCGAATTACCCTCTGCTCGCAGAAAAGATTAGTTATCATTTCGGAACGTTCTCGAATCTTCTAGAAAATTCTAAGACATTCTCGAACCTTGTAGATGTAGAGCATTCAGAAAAAAATCAGTGACATTCTGTAAAGTTTTGACTAGATGTTGGAACTAAATTGACATCTAATACTGAGTCTCCATATGGAGTTCTTTGAGGTGATAGTAATAGTCTTTTAATACCCACATTCTTGAAGCTAACCCCCGCAATTGTAAACCAAATGTATTTTCATATACTCCAACCAGAGTCGTAAAAACTATGTACAATGTTCGAGATTTCTTCAGTATGACGTGCACTTAATTTTGCGAATATACCACCAAAAACCCATTCAGAATAATTGAGAATATAAACTCAACGAAACGGGTTGTTATTAGCCAATATAATTTATAAAAATATTTTATAACAATGTTTAAAGATAAACGACCCCATCGGTGTTCTCACCAAAGGAGCCTTGGAAGCCTTACTTTTCATAAAAAAAAATTACGGGATACAGGCGTATTTTCTTTAATTGAATTTGCAACGAATTCTCTATCTGAAAACAGCTTACATTTCCATCAATCGTCTAAGAAGACCAGGACGATTGATGTAGAAACATGATGATATTATCTCTAAACAAACAACCAACCGAGGAGCTTGCCTGTTGAAAAATTTGCGAAATAAAGCAAACCTGGTTCTCGTTTTTACGAAAACAAAGAAAATCAACAAACCTAATGATACCAGCAAATAAAATTTTTGCAAGCGAATGTTTCAATTCGATTGGTTTGCGTAGGTATATACATATTAAGACCCCGATTCTGTTTGTTCGTAGAATTCTAGTTAATTAGGTTAATCCGCTTTATCCCGTGTGCAATAATTAATGTAACCGTTAAAACAAGCAAATAATGCATTCCTTGTGTAACACAATTAGAATAAAACTTTTTATTAATAAATGTAGGTGACATACACACAACCGCTTCATTACTTTAATAGTTGGTCACGACATCTATGATAAATAAAGTTATTTAAACTGCAAAGTGCGATATTGTTACGTAGTATCCAGTTGATACATCTAAATTATTTATTTAAAACTGCAAGTTAACACCTACTACTCGGTTAATAAGTCTATTAGCGACCGTATAAATAATGAAATCAATAATAATTGAAAGAGTCGATCCAAGATCACGAAAAAGCAAATAATTCAAGCTAGTGACACATACAAACAAACACAAACACATACAAATACACACACCCACATACATACACACATCTATTATCTCAAATAAATATATATAAAATTCGTTGTGTATAACAATATACTGCTTTTTGTAATGCCTACTCAAAAGTATTTCAATGGAAATTTAAGTATGAGTAAGTAATTTATCTACAAAAGGTGATATTGCCCTTAGATAATAACATGTAGGTAATAGAATACTACTCAACTCTTAATTCTATGAGTATTATGTTATAAAGGCGAGTACGTAGGTAGTTCCTAAGATTTTCAGCCCAGGTGAACGGCAATTTCCTACTTATCCTTTTATTATCGATAGTTATTACAATAATTTTGTACCCAGAGTAGTAAGATATATGTTTACTTATTACTTAACTCGATTATTATCCATTCGACACCTTAAAAGGGTTGAATTTACAAAATAAGTAAAACACCTGTTTCATTATTTGTTTGGGAGATTATTTATTCACGTAACGTTAGGTTAATAGGTGTACTATATTATCCTTTACGTACAAAATTAGACATACTATTTTATCTTTCAGGGGGTGAATTTAATTAAATTTAATCCTTTCTTGGTGAGCGTCTGCCCCATAAAATAAAACTAACGGCCAAGTTTCATGTTTACCCAAAGCTTTAACGGTTTTTGCTTCGCGCCCATGAATCGGTCACTTTAACCCATTTGTTATTTTTTTTTTATAATAACTAATTAAATATCAATAAAAAAGCTAAGAAAATAAAACATAGAAATCTGAATGGCTCGGATCTTGCTAAAANATCTATATATGTATTTATTCATAAGAAAAAATATCTATTTATATACAACACTAACTTGTACTTCAATAACAAACAATTGAGCAAACAAATTCAATGGGAGCCATGGCTTTGCATGGTTATTCAAGTAGAAAATTTAAACTTTACTAAACAATGTAACTTGTAGTTAAAATAAAGAAAGGAATAATAACATACATTTGAGCAAACAAATTCAATGAGAGTGTTGGCTTTGCATAGTTTTAAAAAGTTTGGATAAATTTGGCTCATAACTTGTTGTTTTAAGTTTCAAACACGACTCTAAATTTTCATTTGTTAGTTATAATGCTCGTTAATCAATTCAGAACGATGTTTAAATGTTTTAAAACGCAAGATTATTGAGGACCACATAAAACTAATTTTGCTATCCTTTGGGAACTGCATTTTTTCTTCTTGATAAAAGGTACACTATGACCTTTTCTGTACCCCCGACAATGTTTTTTCTATTTCTCAGGTACATTATTTCTTTTCTAGATTAAAAGGTACCCGTGACGTAAAATGGTACCTAATAAACAAGCAAACAAACAAATTTACATTCGCTTTAAAAAGGTTAATTACAATTTATTGGTTTTTAAAACTTTTTCCGTTTATCCAATGTCTTGTAGGAAGAAATCATTTAGATAAGAGCTAATACTAAACACCTCGTCCCGTTTACTACCTATTTAAAAAAATTTGTAAAGAAATTATCACACATGATGAAGGCAGTGTTTGCTGCAACATATGTATGTAGCAAGTTAATAAAAGGCTAGTAAAATCCTTTAAATTGTTATTTTTTCGTGGACATATCTACCCTGTTTAGATTCTTTTATTAGTAGGTTTGAATATAAAATTAATGGTTATTTTTATTTCGTGTTAATGTGCAGTAAGTACAAAACTGTATCATCACGACTCTGCTGACCGAAATGAAAATGCCAAGCGATTTTTTGCCTAATTTGCCGGGGTAACGATCATGTTTTTCCACCGTGATGTTTACATGACGAAAGGCAATTAATTTTGCTGCACAATTTTGACGTTATTTCGTGTTTTGTGCAGCATGTCAACAACAACGCATTCAGATGTACCGGCTGGTACCATCATAGAATGCGAAAATTTTAAAAATACCAAAATGTAAAATATGCTCATGCAAATCAAAACTGTAAACTGCAACGATAACGCCATTTAGCTAATCTAATAGATCCAATGAGATATGTTTTTATTAACGTTGCACTCAATATTATAAAATCGAAGTATCTTTTCTAACCGATGGAACTTAAAAATGCGGTATTACTAATTTTGGAAAATGTTGCAGGTTGTTTACTTGATTTTGGGAGAGAATCATTATCAAAACGGCAATAAAATTGTTACCTCTACAATTTTGATACACAAATGTAGATACATACGAAATCAAAGCAGAAAAGACGTGTATATTTATTCGTCAAATTATATGCCTAAAACCCACAGAAAAACTTGGATCAGAGGGCAGGCGAACCCGGAATCAAATTGGTGATCTCCCGAATATTAAACTACTTATAATCCGCTAGTTGGCTCAACCACTGGAAAAGCAAACACAATATAAATTACACTTAATAAATGACTTTGCTGACTTCTGCTTTAAGCTTCAATTTTAATGTTCCCCTAGGTATTATTCATAACAATTTATTTGACTTCAAAACTTGGAATGTTATAAATTAAATATCAAACAGCATAGCTAATTTCCTTTTCAATGAGTTGAAGACCGTTACATATTATTTTATCCTTTTTGCATGCTTCAATCACCTCACCTTTTTAAGACAATTTGCTGGTGTTAATAGGAAGCTCCTATTTTCATTTGTTTCCAAATTATTAGCGCTATCTTTTTTTTCTTACGACAAGATTGGATTTTGGATTAGTTCGATATATCTTAAAAAAAAAGAACTTTTCAATAAAATAGTATACCCAATAATTCTTTATTTATACGAGACACACTAACAAAAAAAATGAAATTGACCCTAATAAGAATTTAAAAGTTCAGCTCTTTTTAAGATTATTAAGCTACATAATTAAAAATCTAATATGAGCGTTAAAATAAATACAAAAGATTGTGCAAATAACATGGAAATAAACGAAAATCAGGGATTTTACCCTGATTGTCTTAAATCAATGTTTGTAATAGTTTAGGTTACTGAGGAAAATTAAAATCGGAAAATTTTAATTTGTCCAAAATATCTCAAACTCAATATGAAATAACATTTGTAATAACATCAATGGGAGCTTAGAACTGTGGACACACTGTACATATTTTATGTTCTTTTTTAAATTTTCGTACTATATTTTTATTGACGAAAAAAAAA
This sequence comes from Agrilus planipennis, assembly GCF_000699045.2. Classification (NCBI taxonomy): domain Eukaryota; kingdom Metazoa; phylum Arthropoda; class Insecta; order Coleoptera; family Buprestidae; genus Agrilus; species Agrilus planipennis. Next base: position 346,200 of record NW_020438928.1, read on the forward strand.
TTTGTTTGCGGTTACTTCTGTTTAAGCGAAATCCTTGTTATTGACTTTCAAACAAACCATCTTTGAACTCATCTGCAACAATCAATTATTGTTATAAGCTTTCCTCTCCTCTTAAAAAGGCGTTTTTAAGCGTGTTTTCCCTTTTCCATGAGCTTCTAACAACGTTAATTTTATATACAGGCACCTAGGTATCCTTATACGAAACGAGACTTGTAATTCCCACACCTGCACCTTTTTAATAATTGACCACATACACAGGCAGATAAAACATCCTGTACAGTCTTTTATCTACATATTAATGTATTCTTTCATCAAATTAAGTAGAATTGACAACCTCTTTTGTGAAATTAACAAAATGACTGGCAAAAATTTCTTTTTCCTACCTTCTATCATAGAAATTTCCACGACTTCTATTAAAAAAAGTGGAGTACATAGGAAAAAAGCGTCTCTTACCTGAAAAAGAGAACAATGTATTAGTAAATCAGCTGACACACAAAGTGGGTGTGTAAATAATGCTTCCAAATTGAATTCAACCAACAACAGGCACATTCTGTTAACAAATATTAATTGAGTTTGTAGGAGATTCGTACAAAAAGATTGCCTCTTTTTTATCTATTTGTTTACAGATATTGCCATTAGACGTACTCGATTCAAATATAACTTAAATGAATATGATTATGTTCCCACCTTTCCCCGTATTTTAAAGTAAACACATACAGGATTAAATCAAAGACAAAGGACAAAAAATGAGTTTATTTTATAATTAAAGTTCCTTCTTTCAGAAATAACAAATTTATAAAATAATATGTTTATTCTACTACGCATTTAGAGTTAACAAACTAATAGCAATAGAACCTTAATTAATAAATGGATCGATATGACTACATTGATTTACCATTTGTAAGCTTAACGTTTGTGTCACTTTATACATTTAATTAAAGTGGCAGTACAGCGGATTATGTTCAAATAACCGATTTTATACAGTATATGAACAACAGAAAATGTAAAAATTGTGATCAAAGCTTCAAAATGCGATTTTAACTAATATTACACATAGCCAAAATACGGAAAGAAAAGTCCAATTAAGTATATAATTTTTGCATTCATTTAGGACTCTGCACATTTTAAATTTTTACAGATAAGATAATTTGTTATTCTTATTAAATGTAGTTTCAGGACCAATTAACAAATTTGGACAGGGAAGACGAGGTCGAGACCTCTTCCGAGTGAAACACTTCCAGTTACTCAAAATACAAAATTGGACATCTTAATTTGATGTAAAATGACAGTAATTCATAGAATATTTTTAATTTTTTTTTAATAAGAAAATGCCTCAAAGTATAGCTGTTTCTATAGAAATGAGAAAATTATTCACTTGCGTTCTACTTCACCTCAAAATCTTGAATAAATTTTACGGTTATTATTATTATAGAATTTTATTATCAGCAAAATGCAACGGCGAAAACATTCAAATTCCAAGCTATCACATTGTTGAAGTTGTTATAGCACAACGGAATAAAATACATCACATCGTACATTCACTAGTGAGAGAAAGTTATTTAAAGCATCCAAGGCATGTTACTCCTGAGATTCATTACACAGCTGCCTGAACTACCCTAGTGAATTTAAATTTTGCATTCGTCCATTTTTCGCCAAATTAAATCCGAGATTTTCAAGACAACGCATATAGATGTACCCTCCCGAGAAATAAACGAAGAAAAGCAAACGAGCACGTGGAAATTTCAATCAAATCCAACGGCGAATCGCACAACAACGACTCATGCATTTCTAACGAAAGTTTAACGAACACCACTACGTATGTAAGTACATGGTGACTCCATTATTTATTTCAATGGTGAAGATACGAGAGGTGGCCGAGAGAGGCTAAAAACCCATTTAAATGAATAGAATTTTGTAAAAGTCTAATACAAATGAAAATAAATAAAAGTTAAAACAAAAACACTGGTATGCAAGAGAAGAAAAAGTAGGGAAAGAGCGGATATAAAGATAGAAGACGAAAGATTAGAAGAAGTGGCTAATATTATGTATCTAGGAAGTCAGAAAAGTCAGTACGGAAGTATTAGTAGGGATATAAAGCGAAGGATAGCGCAGGGTCGAGTTGAAAAAGAAGTCAGTTCTATGCTAGCAAACGGTTAATTTAGAAATTCGAAAAATATTGTGTAAAGAAGTGTATGTTTGGAGCGGGGCAGTGTACGAGTGCGAAACATTAATAGTGAGCGTGATGGAAAAGAATGATGAGGATACCGTGATTGAAGAAGGTTATAGATAAATGAAGAGGTATTAGAAAGAATAGGAGAACAGAGGACTGTATAGAAGTCAATAAAAAATAGGCGAGATAGGTTGATAGGACACCTCCTCAGGCATGAAGGTTTAGTTTACATATTAGAGGCAAAAACAGGAGTTAAGAGGAGTAGATGAAGCCCTGAATTAGATTACTGGTCGCAAGTAGTTAAGGTCCTAGTTTTAGGGAAATGCGAAGATTATCTCAGGATAGAAAGGAGTGGAGGTACGCGTCTAACCAGTCTTAGGACTGACGACCTTATGATGATGAATACAAATCATATTTTAATTTATTATATTTTAGGTTACTATGTTTTTACGTGAGGTAAGATTGGTTACAAAGCTATTTGTACAATTGTTGATGGGATTTTTCTCATAAAAATGTTTCGTCATTCTATGTTGTTAGCATCTTCAATAGGATTTTGACATTACTACCTGAAGATGATATAACCGTTCAGAAAACTTTTCTAGTAGTAGGTACAAAAATTGTTTTTTAAGTGTTTCAATTCCACCAGCTACTAATGCTGGTGGACGGGTAGGCTCTCTGGAATATCCTGGAGAGTAGAATGGAAGCCCCATTTCAGCCTTCAGGAATTATGGGAATGGGTGAGTGGTGGTTGGAGTGAGAAAGATGACACTAACGAAATGAAGACAGAAGTACCTATCGAATATTACTGCCTCAGAAAAACTTGGAGTAGGTCAGTCCCACGATGGAATCAAACCGGTATACTCCCAGTGCTCCCAAAATCTAAGCAAATGATAAAAAATCTGAACCTCGAGGTCATAACACTTTGTCAGTAGAAATATAGATTCAAGTTTTGTTTTTAGGACAATTTAGATGTATCCGTTTAGAAGTAACTATCGCCTTATATAAGTTGAACAGGATAATTAATAATTATAAAACTATGCCACTTAAACCTTTTTGCTAGAAGCAAAAGTATAAAAAGTGTAATAACCTGTTAGAGCCTATATTGCTTTTGTAGTATTATTTTATCTCACTTTTAAACCTGAAGATATGTGAGATACTTCGAGGCACTTGCAACCACATGAAGCCAGTTTATCTGTCATTCATTCAAATTAATTCTTAGGTACTTAATACTTATTTTGCGTGTAACGTTTTTATTCTACAATGATGTCGCCCTTATTGATAGTTTCGTGATAAAGTTATTTTTAAAACAGCTTATTAAAAGCTATTGCTATTATGAAAATGGTTTTCTGCTGTTGTAAAATAAGTAGATGTAGGTGTATTTGTATGTGGGTTTCGCCTATTATTTTCCATTTAGGGCGAATATACAAATGATCATAAATAGAATTGATTTGCTTGGCATAATAACCCTTAAACTGTTAGTTTCTACTGGAACTTAATTGGTTTTTAATAGATTGACGTTAAAGTTTCAAAAAATGATGATACCATCATCATAAGGTCATCAGTCGTAAGACTGCTTGGACATGCACCTCCACTCTTTTTTATCCTGAGCTAATCTCTGCATTTTCCTAAAACTGAAACGGATTACGTCCTTAACTATTTGCGAACAATAATCTAATCTAGGTCAACCTCTACCTCCCTTAACTCCTGTGTCAGCCTCTAATATGTCTCTAACTAGCCCTACATGTCTGAGAAGGTGTACCAACCTATCTCGACTACCAAAATAACCCCTGTTCTTTATCTTACTTATCATTCACTTGCAATACCATTTCTAACCTTTTCTCTTCCGTCGCACCCACCGTCCATGTTTCGCACTCGTACAACGCCACGCTCTAGGCATACACCTTTAACAATCTTTCGAATCTAAATCCAATGTTTGCGAGCACATATACAACCTACTGCTTCTTCCATCCTGACTTACCTTACTGCCTAGATACCGAAAATCAGCGAATCATACTAATCTTTTGTTGCTACATATATCCATCCCTACAATAATGATGTTGATCGGGTCTACGATGTATTGATTAAAAAGTAGCGGTGACAGAGTGCATTCTTGTCTGACTCTCGTCCTAGTATTTACTTCTCAAGTGGGATGATAATAAAAATTACACTCTGTTTTGAAAGAAAAAACCCACCCCTAATTATTAGAGCCTGGAGCGGATCAGAACCTCGTGTTCTATGTTCCTGGTCGAGGCTGGGAAAATGGACGGTTATAGTAACAGAAAAAAAAATCGGATATATATAAATAAATTGTCAGTTTTCTTTCCTTCAGTTATACAAACAGGATACACATATAATTATTAATATTAATTCAATTAATGATACAGTGTTTAATTTTCAGTGTTATTTCAATTTCTCTATATTAAAATGAAGCCTTAACCCATGATGTTCTGGGTTATAGCCTCCCAAACCCTTTCCTTTAAAGATGGTACCGCGATCAGCAACTATTTGAATGCATAAAAGTCATTCATTAAAACATGACGAGTTTTATTAACAGGAAATAAAAATATCGTTAACTTTTACATCCCTTTGTAGCAATTTATTAGCTAGTCCGCAACTGTAAAAGTAGTTTGCATTTTTAGATTATTGTTGTAGTTACACGTTTTACTGCTCAACATTAAAGCTTATCTCTTCTTGCTGTGAATCATTCCTGTAACCTAACTTAAGAATATTACCTTATAAAAAGAAACGACTTTTTCATTTTCCCTTATCGTGATATGACACCGTCATCGCATGAAAACGAGAATCATTGTTGCACAATTAAACCAAGGAATTTCTAGAATTAAATCCAAAATTGATTTCGAAAAGACCCTAATTATCTCAATAAGCAGTTAACGTTCAATAAAACGAAAACTGTTTTGCTTTTTCCTAAACGAACGAAAAATTCGAATTATTCGCAATGCGTATAATAGCGGAACGTGCGTGCTTAGTTTCTTTAACTGAAAAATAGAATTATTCAATAAATCATGCGACAGCTCACTAATAACGTTTATTGTTTCAATTCAATTGTTTTGTGATGAGTATTTTATTACTTTTTTTGTCGTATTACGGCAGCGTACTGAAGGGTTAGTACAATAGTACAATAACTACCGGAAATGATTTTTTCCATTCAAAGGGTAGGATAATGCAGTGGAGCGTTATTTAATAATTGAATGGTCATGTAGAGAATAACCGATGCAGCAAACTATTGAGGACCAGTGGGCGATAAATTTTATGGATCATTATTTATCATCATAAGGTCGCAGCAAATCGATTATAGTTATTAATTACATCATCACCATAAGGTCATTAATCCTAAGACTGGTTGGACATGCACCACCACTGTTTCCTATCCTGAGCTAATCTTCGCATTTTCTTGAAACTAGAACATCCCACATTCTTAACTATAGGGTTGTTCGGAAAGTCATTTCGTTTTTTCCCGACAGAGGATTTAATTGTATTCTTTTGCACCCAACTTCACATTTAAGCCGTATAATTTTTATATGCTTTGAGAGCTCATATAGCAAGGCTTGTGTGTGAAAAATTCCAATTAATTCTACGCAGTAGTTTTTGGTTGGTGCCCTTTTAAATATGGAGAGCGATAAGCAGCATTTTCGACATATCTTACTGTTTTACTACAGAAAGGGTAAAAATGCTGTTCAAGCCAGAAAGAAATTGACTGATGTGTATGGAGAAGGTGTGTTGACAGTACGCCAGTGCCAGAACTGGTTCGCTAAATTTCGATCCGGCAATTTTGATGTCGAAGATGCACCACGTTCGGGAAGGCCGGTTGAAGCTGATAAAGACGCGATAAAGGCATTAGTTGATGTGAACCGGCGAATAACAACACGTGAGATCGGATTGAGGTTAAATTTATCAAATTCAACAGTTTATGACCACTTGAAAGGCCTGGGATTATCCTCGAAGCTCGATGTATGGGTTCCCCATGTTCTCACAGAGAGAAATCTGTGTCGCCGCATTGACGTCTGCGATTCGCTTCTCAAACGTCACGAAAATGATCCGTTTTTGAAGCGCATCATCACTGGGGACGAAAAATGGGTTGTATACAACAACGTCAAACGCAAGAGGTCATGGAGCAAAAAAGATGAACCGGCTCAAACCATTTCCAAAGCCGATATTCACCAAAAAAAGGTGATGCTGTCTGTTTGGTGGGATTTTAAAGGAATCGTTTTTTTTTAGCTTTTACCGGATAACACAACGATTAATTCGGAAGTCTACTGTCATCAGCTGGACAAACTGAATGATGCACTTCAACAGAAAAGGTCAGAACTAATCAACAGGAAAGGTGTAGTGTTTCACCAAGACAACGCGAGACCTCACACAAGTTTGGTCACTCGCCAAAAGCTTTTACAGCTTGAATGGGATACAATGCTACACCCACCATATTCTCCAGACCTGGCACCATCGGATTATTATTTGTTCCGGTCACTCCAAAATTTTTTAGACGGTAAAACCTTCACCTCAAATGAGGAGGTCAAAAACCTCCTCGATCAGTTTTTTGCCAGCAAAGACCAAAAATTTTATGAGCGTGGAATTATGCTACTACCAGAAAGATGGCAAAAGGTGTTGGACCAGAACGGTCAATATATAATTTAATAAAGTTTTTGTTTATTATACGAAAACTGTCTTTCATTTCCACAAAAAAAAACAAAATAACTTTCCGAACAACCCTATATTTGTGAACAGTAATCTAATTTAGGTCCACCTCTACTTCTCTTGTTTTCCTGCTCCTGTTTCTGCTTCTAATATGTCTCTGACTTGCCCTTCATATTGAAGAATGTGTCCTACCATCCTATCTCGCCTATTAATTTCCATAGAGTTCTACTCTGTTCTCCTATTTTTTCTAATACATCTTCTAACTTTCTTTATCCACGGTATCCTCATGATTCACATATAACACCACATTTCGAACACTTTTAACCTTTTCTTTTCCGCCGCGCCCACCGTCCATTTTTCGCACCCGTACAGCGCCTTGCTCCAGTCATACTCTTTTAATTGTAAGAATATTTTTCCAATTTGTAAATTAACCATTTGCGAGTACTGAAATGAATTCTTATGTTGAAGCTAACTCGATCCTGTTTTATGTCTCTACTACTCCTTCCGTCCTGACTTATCTGATTTCCTAGATACCGAAAATCAGCGACTTTAATTTTCCGTTATTATTATCCTTATATTCGCTTTTCCCTACTTTTTCTTCCCTTTCATACCAGTACCATTTGTTTCCATACAATTCTGTTTTATCGATACCGCTTCCATTTTATTTAAGATTATCTTTAACTCCTTGCTAGATGCTAATACTGTTTGATCCGAAAATCTAAGCATACTAATCTTTTATGGAATTTATGGATAAACTTTCAAACTTTTAAAGAAATCTCTCATTTGGACTATCACTCCGAAAATTTACGAAAACAGGAATTCTTGAATGACATATTAGAAGTAAATGAAGACATAGAAAACGAAAATGTGAAAATAATAAGGCCTATAAATGTGGCAACATAAATGCACATGAAGAAATATTGCATCAGCTTCATTGCAAGAGATTTGATCGAGGAACAAAACGAAAATGCTGCATTTCCTGTCTACATCCCTAATCTTGTTCTGTTCGTTTACTATGAAATTTTGCTGTACAACAACAACAACTACTACTAATTACTTTAGAAATGGAGCATTAACATTTTAATTACAGTAGGTACTAAATTAGCACCAAAAAAGAACTACATTCTCTGATCGTTGCGATGTCTCAAGAGAATTATATTTAACTAGCGACCCGCCCCAGCTTCGCACGGGTGGAATGCTGATAAGAAATGTATGTTCGTTTTGTTTATATTATTATCGAGAAGGAGAAATCTTCAAAAGATACCCCCTGAACATACTAAATATACTACAGAATGTCTTCATATACAACATTCACAGTTTTTTTGTCATTAGACAATACAAACCGGCCGGTACCGCTGCAACCGCTATGTCCCTGCATTTTAAATCTGTAATATCTTCGAAAATATTCATTTAAATTACATGCTGGGGCCATATTGATATATATTAATGCACAATGTATTTAAGGTACTTAATTGGATAAGAATTAATGCCGTGTTACTTAAAATCGTTTCGTAAATAAGTCATTATTTCTCATAAAAAGTAAAGGATAAAAATGGTTATTGTGGGTTATCCCTAAGAGATAGACATATACCATCCCGGACTTTTTTGTAGACCCTTTTAAGATGTACAATATTGTAGTACATTATTTTGATCTATCTCGTAGGGTTCAGCCAGCGTTTGCAATGTAAGCGCAAAAAATGTGTTTATTTACGACATCACATTAGAAACCTCTAAAATTATCAGTGTTTCCCTACTATATTATGCATGTATTATACATATAAACCTTCCTCTTGAATCACTCTATCTTTTAAAAAAAACCGCATCAAAATCCGTTGCGTAGTTTTAAAGATTTAAGCGAACATAGGGACAGACAGCGGGAAAGCGACTTTGTTTTATACTATGTAGTGATAGTGATATTACGAGGATATAAACAACCACGTATTTATGACAAAGGATTTATTATAAAGAATTTTGGGACATTATATCAGATAAAAATATATGCAATAAATAAAATTTTTTCTAGATGTGTCCCAATAGTGTATAAACCTTGTAATCAATAAAATTGCAACCTACATTAATATTACTTTCACAGTAAGCCATTTCGATAAAATTTTACACAAAACTTTTTTCTCACAAATTTTACAGCAGATAGAATATAATTGGAGATACAATAAAACCCAGCACGAGAAGGAGAACATCGTTAAAAGCAAGGTCGTGAATATAAAAGAAGGTAATTTTTAAACATCAAGCGGCAAAAGAAAGCCCATAAATTTCAAAGGATTTCCGTAGGCCTTTTCCCAATTTCCCTGTTTGCGTACTTCATTTTCTGCGCGCAATAAAACGACTGTAAAAATTTCCTTATTAAAAACCGGCCACGGTTTTACAACACGGCTGAAAAGTGCCGCTTATTATATAAAATGCTACGTTTTAAAAGACGGTTAACTTTTAAAGACACGACCATAATACGTCAATAGGCAGGCGGGATACCTAGAACGGACATTTTCATTTTATAACGTAGACCATTTAACCTTCTCATAAATAAGTCATTGGAAGCCTGTTAACATTTATTAATTATTGTCGAATTTTTAGAGCGTGTCAATCCACATTAACGAAAAAACGTAATTAACTTTTTAGAGCAAGACGAAACGAGAAATAATAAGTTGTACTAGCTAAAATTAAAATTGAAATTAACGTTGTTGGTTTGACATGGGTTCAAAAGACCCATAATAAGAATATTCTTTAAGTATACAACTAATCGTGAAGGAGTTTTGTAAAAAAAAGTACTGCAGAAAAGCAATAATGCGAAAATTTTTATTTTTTTAATTTTCTCCCACTACAAACTATCTTAAGTTAATTGAGGAAAAAGTAACTAAGCTTTATGGTCAAAGCATTGGTGCGTAAAGCCAAAGGTCCCGGGTTCGATTCCCGGCGATGGTGTGACAACAGCAACAAATTTTTCCCTCATTAACTTGAGGTAGTTTGTAGTGAGAAAAAATTGAAATAAATTTTCACTTTAATATTTAATATTAACCCCTATTAAATGTCAAAGTGTTTCATATTTATAGTATTAATAATCGTAAGTGTTTTCATCACCAGATTGTGGAACAAAACCTGTATAGCATATTAAGAGTTTTACCTACAGTAAATAGGAGATTTTAAAGTCACATATTAGCTCATTAGTTTCTTATCATGTCTCACATTAAATGATACCAAATTGATGCGTCAATATTCAATGGTTAGTAGAACTTTGGCTTGATTATTGTCAAGTGTTTTATTGATATGATGGCTTATAGTTGGCTAAGTGACTTTAAGCTTTTTAGTCATAATCCCTAAACCATTGTGGTGATGGGTTTACGTCTTTGGTCCAATTATCCAACATTGTATTAAAGCCATTATTATATGATACCGTACAATAACATCTACCGTATTATATTCCTGGATCCACTATTGAATCGTCAGCTTTTTTCGAGTATATCCCATCATTGGTAATAGCGCGATTTTTCTTTTAAGGTTTTCACAATTTTTTTTAAGGTTTACTTCCCTGATAACAAAATATTAGCAAGTAGCAATGAAAAAAAAAATGATTTCGTAAATCTTTTATAGCACGCTATTACCTACATTAATACGTTAATACATTTTAGCGTGTTTCGTATACAGGACACATAACAGATTCGACTTAATTTATGAGTATGTTTGTAAAAATTAATAATTAAAAAAAAAAAATGTAAGTACGTATCAATAACCTTATTTAGCTTACTATAAAAAACTTATTGGATCATATTTTTCTAGCAATTTTGAAATGCTGTTACAGAAAATCAATAATATTCATTCATATTTTTCCTATATTATTTTGGGGCGGCAATTGGGCTTGATACTGTTGATACTCGTTTTTTAGTGAAAATACCAGAAATCAGATTTCGTATTTAGGAACTGTTCCCTAATTTGCATTTTTACTGTACATTCCCATTCTACTTTCACAAAACTTAGGAACATTTTCAATCGTGTTTAATAAATTCTTCGTTATGAATACAAAACAGAAAAAAATGTAGAAATAAAATGGTATCGCATTCATTACCCCTCGACGAGGGTATGTAAATTGGTAGTAATAAAGTAAAATAATACCCTAAGAAATATGCATTGCAAAGTAGCTTTGATTATATTATCTACAATTAAACTGTACAATGAAGGTATTACGTACTAACAAAAAGCACAGTAAAATAGAGAGAACGCAACAACTGCTATATTTACGCCATTTCACATTAATTCTAAAATATTATGTAGACTCGAGGGTACAAAAACTTTGTGGTTTATTTAAGCGACAGCCGCATTTCTGCATTATTTTTCATTAATTCCATTTCATTTTCTAGGAAATTACATAAATGTAGATATCTGCACGCTCTAATGGAAAAAATGAAGGGGATTGTTAAGTTTCAAAATTACAACGAACAGGAAACGTTATCTAATAAGAAAACTGCCCTTACTACGAATTACAACGTCTGTTCTTGTTCATTCAATAAGGTTTACAAACCGTTCGAAACATTATTTTTTCGCCATATCGAAAATTAAATTTTGTTGAAAACCTTCGTTCATCTTCTACCCACTAACACAGTAGCTAATACCTACTGTAAAATTGGTTTATAAACAATTCACCATAGCACAAAAAAGGAAGTATCTACACATTCCTTACAAAAACGCCCGAATTAAAGGGGTTACCTTTACATAAGTTGTTACTCACTTTCAATATGAAATAAATAGTGTGGGTGCCATGCATTGAATTTGTTTGCAAAATTCTGTTAGTTACTTTTGACGTTACACTTCTTTTAGCGATTTGAGAGAGAAGATTTGGTAAGCAACGGAAGTTGCGCGCGCATGGCCAACATAAATTTGAAAGTATGAAGCTAGCAGCGTTGCTTCAAATTAGTGTGCACACGCCTTGTTCGAGTGCGGTAAGATTATATTATGTATTTAAATACGTAATCCAAAAGGTTGTTTAAATAAATACATAATCACTTTTTAGTGATGAAAGGGTCGAAACGCGTATGAGAGGAAATAAATGTAACGCAAAAGTAGAGACAGATGAACGCCTGCAGTCGCGTGGCGCCAGTATTGATTCCAAGAGAGCCCTGCCCATAATATTTCAAACAAATGAAATGATACCTAGAAACTGTACAATATCTGGAAATTAGCTTCGTATATAATAAAAATACAATACTAGATAAACAACGAATCTGACTAGAATTTATAGTAAGGAGAACACTAAAAACGTACTGCATCATTCTCTTATTGTATACATTCTTTGCATTCAAAATATCAAAGGCACAAATATTGATTTCCGGGAAAGTTAATTGAAGTACAAGGGCATTTCATACAAAAATATGAACACAATTAATTTATGAAGTAAAAGATATTTTTGTTAAGTGTAATAGAACCTCGAAGATTCAAATCTCAATAATGTAAACATTCTTATGGGTTTTTCAATAGAAGAAAATCTGACCAAGAAGTATATGATTTTCACTAATTATTTGCTATTGTTGCGGTCACAAATTTTTCATTCAATTTTCGATCGGGGTTGAATTGTTCATCATGCCATTCAAACTTTAAAAATTAAGTTTTAATTTTACAATGTCTTTATTGTAAACAACACAAATTTGCATTTTAATAAAACTGTTAAAAAACGTATTCTGTTTCTGATATTGATGTGTTTCTATTTCAAAATACTGATGTTGATATATGAACTGTTTCTGAGGCATCCCGAGATGAGAGAAAGAATTTCTTTAAACTACACATTTATCAAAGACATTAAAGCCAAGGAATTAATAAATAATAGTCTGATGATACTAAGGCACCATTTGATGTTTATACTTTAATTTCGTCCTGATGGAGATGCATACCACAAAGTAAACTTAACATCTTATATATACATTAGGTTAAGCCGATTGATTTACGTGTACGAGTATTTTTAATCGATAAATTATAACTTTAGATCAGAAAAAGTTGAAAAAAAATTAAAAAGTTATCCTAAAATATTAAATAGAAATTAACAGAGACACTCATCTGTGAGGCTGGAGCATTCAAATTACAACGTAACAGTTTATTTTATTGCCCTTTTTACGTTACTGATTTTGAGGACATATACATACTCATTATTGATTTTAGGTTTAGTATTTTTTAAATTACGATTTTGCCCCAAATCCCTCGGAATTACGTTGTTGCATACGTACATAACATACATATAGTATTAATCGCAAACAATTTAGACGCTTGCATATGTAAATAATCCTTACGACACAAATATGAAGAGGAAGAAAAGACATTAATGTAACGAAGCGCACTGAACAATCCGAGACAGACGTTCTCAAAATCAATAAAGATATACGAAAAGGAATTTCACTGCAAATACAATTACTTACATAAGGATCCTAGATAATGGAATCTACAACTCAAGTTATGTATGATAGTTTACATTTTACGGGAATAATAAAACAATCCCGCACGCACACATGCATAAGTTGAAACCGTTAAAAGTGAATTTCAATTCCAACCCTCTGGTTCGCATCAGCACGCCCGAGAAGCTTTGAGAATGGATTTTGCGAAAATCGCATTTTAAAGGGTTGAAGAATGTCTCAATCATAGTCATAATTCTCAAGTTATACAGTCATACATTTATATAGTTGACAGGCAGCATTGAATGTCTATCATATTTTTGCCAATAACTCGAATTAATAAACATGAAACTCTTTATTAGAGTCGGATATTTTAGCCATCATCATCATAAGGTCGTCAGTCTTAAGACTGGTTGGACACGCACCTCCACTCTTTCCTATCCTGAGCTAATCTTCGCATTTCTCTAATACTAAAACATCCCACATCCAGAAATCTTAACTCCTGTTTCTGCTTCTACTATGTCTCTAGACCTTTAGGTGAGAAAGGATTCTTATTGACTTCCATAGAATCCTCTATTCTCCTATTCTTTCTAATATCTCTTCATTGCTAACCTTCTCTATCCACGGTATCCTCATCATTCGCCGCCAATGAATCAGCTTTTCCTAGGGACTTCACGACCGCTTCGCGGACTTATTAGCTTAATCTTCTCTTCCCTAACATGCCTTTGCTCTTTACAGGACCCCACATAGTGTTTGTTTTCATCATCGTCACATGGAACCCATCGAATCTTGTCTGGGCCCAAATTGGCTGCACTTCCGCGCATCGGTTCCGTGTTGCGGTTTCACGTTTCGCAAAGTTGACCCAATATATATCGAAACCATAATAAATGCAATTATGTATGATAATTCCGCGTTTTGAAAATTTCACAGACTTAATTCCGCAATAATGAAAAATACAATTTTGACACATGAAAAAAATGATATCCATCAAATTTATTCTTTTAACCTTTTTTGGACAATCTGATAGAGTAATTTCAAAAAGGGTGGTATATAACTACTTTTCCAGCGCGCCGTTAAAAATTACTATCATTATCTCCAAAAGCAGCGAATACTGGTAATGTGTCCCCTATATCTTTACAATAAATATGCATTCGTGACAACAATAACCAAGACAAGTTCTGAGAGAGCTTTCTTTCAGCATTTCGAACACTAATACATTTCATTCCATTCAAAGTTTATACCACACATTTACCTTTTATAAACGGTACAGATCTTATATGTACTTAATAAAAACATTCCATTGGGGGTGCAAAAGCATTTCCATTTGAAAATACGATTTTGGATGAAGGTAGCAATAGTTTTCTGATAAATCGCATCATAATCTCTACATGTGAGTCTACATCGTCGGTAATCGCTCTCAGTTTCACGCTCAATAAGTTTTCTCTTCGCAAATGTACTATCAAATGGATTTTATTTCTTGTAAAACGAAAAACTGAAGGAACGTCTTGGCAATAAATTATTATTATTTTAGAAACAAGACTTAAAGTAGCTGCAAGCTTCGACATTGTGAGTAAATTCGACACGTTCTGATAATTTCGTTTATCATTCCTGCCACCCTCCAGATGCTATTACAGAATAAAATTTCAAAGTCTACACATTTATGTGCTTACATATCTGCAAGGTGGGCCAACGAAACGGGACGATTTAAAAAAAATCATAAAACATTCAAAAAATCTTATTTTGTAAAGTTTATCGATGAAAATATAACCTACACGAATTGACATTTTCTATAAACGCACAAATGTTTATTGTTTAAAAATCCGAGGGGTAGCCTCCGACTTGACGCAAACATCCTTGCAAAGCTGCCCATAACACTGCGCACCATTTCTAGCGATACTGCGGTTACTTTACCTCGAGTCCTTTCTTTTAATGCATGGATAGTCTTTGGGAAAAGGTACCTCCGAAAGAAAAATGTTACATGCTGACAAGTCAGGAAAATGGGGTGGCCAGGAAATATCGTCATTTTTGCTCATAAGACAACCGAGGAAATAAGGGCCCATTATCCCCAGTGCAGAAACAGCACACCACATGAGGACTCTTGGAGATAGAAGAGAGGACCGTATTTATCTGATGGACATTTTAGTAAAAAAAAAACAAAAACTTTTGGGTGTTTCATTCCCACCAGCCAGTAATGCTTGTGGGCGGGCAGTCCCTCCGGACTACGCCGGAAGGTAGGGCAGAAGGCCCTCTTGAGCCTGCTTTCAGGAATCGTGGGAACGGGTGGGTGGTGGTTCGGGTGGGAATGATGAGACGGACGAAATGAAGACAGAAGGTAATGAAAGATTATCTGTGGAATATTACTGCCTCAGCATTTGCCTAAGTGATCAAAGGAAACCAAAGAAAAACTTGGACCAAGGCAGACGGACCCGGAATCGAACCGGCGTCCTCCCGAATGCTAAGCAATGGTCTAAACCTCTAGGCCATACCGCTCGGTGACATTTTAGTGAGACCGGTAGCATTGTATAGGACCGAAATTTGGAGTTGGAGCCAGGTAGATAGCAGTCAGATACTACAAAATAGTGTTGGGGATAGTAAGGAACACTCCCAAATACACCTGGAGAAAGAAACTGAAAGTAATAAATAATAATAATAAGTACACGGTGAGGGAACGCGCATTGAGATGTACCTGGAATTTTCTAGGAATGTCAAACGACAAATGGTCAAAAATTTGTTTAAGAGACGAAATGAGGTCTATTTCGAATAACAAACCTTTGAAGTGGGAAAGAAAAGAGAATGGAGGAGAATTTTAGTTTACTGAAGAACAGTTTAGACAGATGCTGGGAGGAACAATTGAATATAAATTGGGAATAATATTGCCTTCATCGTATAATGCATTGTATAGGGAATCGATACCGGTGGGGGCTAGGGCAGATTACTTGAGCCTGATGGTTAGAAACAAAGACGACAGGAAGAAGGAGCAGTAGGGATATAAACCAGAGGATGGTGCAGAGTATAGTCGCCTTTAATAAAAGGAAGTCACTGTTATGCTCGCGAACGGTTACTGCCTGGAGCACGGCTTTGTACCTGCGGGTGCAAAACGTAGACGTTAGGCGCCGCGGAAACGAAAAGGTTAGAAGCGTTAGAAATGTGGTGTTACAGTCGAATTCTAAGGATACCATAGATAGAGAAGGTTAGAACTGAAGAGGTATTAGAAAGAATAAGTGAACAGAGAACTTAATAGAAGTTAATAAGAAATGGACGAGATAAGTTGGTAGGACACCCCTCTCATCACACTTAAACAGGAGTTAAGAGGAGTAGAAGTAGACCTAGATTAGATTACTGTTCGCAAATAGTTAACGGTATGGGATAAACTAGTTTTAAGAAAATGCGTATCCAACCAGTCTTAGGACAGACAACCTTATGATTTTGATGATGTATATTGATCAATAAGTTCTTTATAACGCATTAAATCGCAGAACTTTTTATTGCAACAACTGTAAATGTACTTGAAAACAAATGATTCGCATCTTCTTTCTAAATTCAAGTTAAGAAAATTTTATTTCTTCAAACGCTCTCGTCACATGTTCGTTGAAATTACTGCAAATGAGTTTCATGACAGTATACTGGAATTTTTGTGAATTTATTATGTTCAAGTGCCCTTAAAGGAGATGAATAAACGAAAAATAGTTTCGCAGATTTCTTCTAAGCATAAAGGATAATATTACTGAATTTATGAAGGTCCTTAACGTTCCTATATCAACACTTTATAAAAATATACTGCCATTATATTAACCGTCCACGTTGCTTCTGAGAAAATCACTTCTGAAAAATTGGATTTTATTAGAACTAACTTGTACAGTTCCCATACTTTTGATCTCTTATATTCCATGCCATTACGCCCATATGTTGCCACCTACTGATATTTACTACTAGCTGAAATATTTTAAATGTATGCTAGGGTCTCACTGAGGCATCTACTGGTCAGTGGAGTATTGATGTGACCAAATGAGATCGAAATCGCGATCCAAGTGTGGTAATTTCGACAAATTACTGATCAAGAACTTGGATACAAGTCATTTATCAGTAAATGTTATCAATTCCAAAATTTATTTTGAGCTGTTGTAATAAATACTTAAACAGGATCGGATTCTCATATCGGATTCTCACGACCAATCATTTGGACACCCTGGACTCCTTTCTCCTAAATTCATAGTTGCCTGTTTTCATAAATTAAAACGTAGTTCATCAATTGGGCAAACAGCTACTTGTTCTACAGCATTCTCAAGGATACCAACGGCACCTGTTTGATTTAGGGTTCGCCTCCTTGGGTCACTTAGGCAGATACTGAGGCAGTAATAGCTGTCAATTCCCTTTTTTCTTAATTTTTTCCGTCTCATTTGTCTTTCTTCATTCACTACTCACCCGTTCCACGTTTCTTGAAAGGAGACTGAAGAGGATCCTGCACTATATCCTGCAATGTTTCTTTGTCCGTCTTATGGGTTCCTGTGGTCCCTTTGTGCTTCAGATGTTTTAATTTATTAAATGTATCAGTATTAGGTATTCTTCTTCGGGACTACTAAAAGATTTCAGTTTAGGTAATCCTCCCTTAGCTTTTGAAGCACAGTTGACATTCCAAATTAATCAATTTATGAACACCAAAAGTTTGGATTATATTATTACAGACTCATTTATCTAAGAGATAAAGAAACTAAGAGACTGCTAAGAGACATCAACAACGTATTGTGCACAATTACCGACTCACTTTGCACAAACTGTTTCTGGTTTAGCCAGTGTGTTTGCCAACAGAACACAATTAGTCGAACCATCTGTTCAATTCATGCAAAGTTTTCCTCGAATACCGCCAACGGGGATAACGGGGAGCATTGTTATGACCTCAAAGGCCGTTTAATCACTTTCTGCACAACAGAAGTTACGCGGAAACTATCTACGAAGTGAAATTCAAATTGCGAGAATTTTCGTGATAATTACGTTCTTGGTTACTATTTGTTTTACTCATTTAGGTGTAAAACAGGAAGTTTAGAAAAGAGGAACTAAACCATATTTGATTTTTATCTATACTCAGGGAGGGATTCAGGATTTGCAGAAGACAGATAACAAAACAACTAACAACAAAACGAATACACAAATACAACTGCTATTTGCCATTGTACTATTAATATATATAACATGCATTTGTTTATGAAACATCATATAAGCTACGTCAGTTAACCGTTTTCACTGTAATTAATGGTAAATAAAGTGAATGTACGTCATGACCAACATGATATGCTTGTGACATATGTTCCGGCTTATTGGCCTACTGTGATATGAGGCAGCATGAAAGAGAATACCTTCCCTTTTGTCAATGATGTCCTGGAGTGATCATCATGCAATCTTATATAGAAACGAGGCAGGGATCATTTTGATAGAAAATGAGGAAAAGGCAGATAGGTGGAAGGAGTATTTAGAGAACCTATACGCAGGCCATGAGTTAGGAGATATATTAGAGAAGGAAGATAGTGTGGAGATAGATGGCTAGGTTATTCTATAATGAGAGAAGATTTCGATGTAGCATTAAAAAACTTAAAGAATAATAAGGCGCCAGGTATAGACGGGATACAGTGGGAAATTCTAAAATATGCACGGCAAGAGGTTAGAGATCATATGTTTAAGCTTAACTAAAATTGTGCAGAACAGGATGGAAAAAAGGGCAGAACTATTAAGGGAAGATCAATTTGGGCTTAGAAGAAATAGAGGAACACGAAAGGCCATTCTAGATTTACGGGTAACAATAGAGAAAACGATAGAAAAAGGAAAGAATGCGTACATAGGATTAGTAGATTTAAAAAAAACATTTTGACAATGCTAAATGAGGCAAGATCTTAAATATACTTAAAAATTTAGGATTAGTTACAGAGATACATAGTTTGTATAAAGAGCAACTGGCAGTTATCGAGATGGGGCTGCAACTTAGAGAAGTAAATATTAGGAAGAGAGTCAAACAGGGATGCACACTGTCGCCGCTACTTTTTAATCTATACATCGAAGACGAGATCAACATCATTAAAGACAGTACAACTGTAGGGATAGGTGTGCAAGGGCAAAAGATTAGTATGCTTAGATTTGCAGATGATACAGCGGTATTAGCATCATGCAAGGATAACTTTAAATAAAGTGGATGCGGTACTGATAAATAGTTAAGAATGTGGGTTGTTCTAATTTTAGGGAAATGCAAAGATTAGCTCAGGATAGGAAAGAGTGGATGTGCGTGTCCAACCAGTCTCAGGACTGACGCCTTATGATGATGATGATGATGTAATCTTATAAAATTGTGATCATAGCTAAGTACGACTGAGAAAATACCAAATAAATAGGACTTACAGGAAAGACGCAACAGCAACAGCGAAATATCCATTTTTAAAACCAATAAATTACATTTTTTAAAAGTATGAAACTTATTTATCTGTTGTGCAGCTGAAGCATTTATTTTCTCATCGATCTCATTAATTGTAGTCAATTTTATGTAATATAAGGCGTTATCAAAAATATTTCTGATATTTTGAGTGTGTCTAAGAAATATATCAAAGTAGTGGCCCTCACGAAACTTGAGGGTGAACAATGAGGATATAAAAAAGTTAAAATTAAGTTTTTATGCATAATAAAATTGCTGTACAAGAATGGTGGTGTCATTTAACAATAGAACGTTAAATTCTCCTCTAAAATGGCGCTACGTGATATAAAGAAAATCTAAAACGATTAAACGGAACCCATCAAAAAGTGAAAGAAAATGCTTTCTCATCAGTATCAAGTTTTGTTCGTATATAGCCTTTTACTGTAGTAGCACATACATATATTATCACAGGTCATTAATTACGAAATTAAATTACATTCTACGCAAAGGAAATACTGCAATTAAATTTATTTCACACATTCAGAAACATACTTTCATAAATTTAGAAATAAGGACTCCACAAACTATCCCGAAAATCAAGAGGTGCCTTAATCATTTCTAGAGGAACAGTAGAGGTATTTTAAAATGCCATAGGCCACTAAATGCTCCAGGGGCGGACTTTATTACAATAATATTGTACATTATTCGATTATTAACCATGTAAACGATGGATGACCAAAGCTGTTAACTGAAAAGTGGAAACCAATAAACAGATTGAGATTTGTCAATGCGCTACTCAAAGTTATGACCCACACTTCACTATCATTATCAATGACGTACACGGAATTTAGAGTTAATGGGCTAAACAAAAATGCCTTAATAAATATAAACGGAATGTGTGCTGCGACACATAGTTGAAGTGAAACTTCAACTAACAAGTGAAAAAACGAATGGCAACGGACAAGTGGAAAAACGAATCGTAACAAAATTTTTACCTCAAGTTTTACGGGCAGATTGTTATTGTACTTGTCCAATTTGAAAAGCTGCCCGTAAAACTTCAAGTAAAAATTTTGTTACGATTCGTTTTTCCACTTGTCCGTTGAAGTTTCAGCGCACACTTCATTTTCACAGGTTTACTGCAAATTATGATTTGGTTTTTACACAGACTGCAAATAGAGGCAATAATGCCAACGACGTGGAGAGGAGAGGTAAGAAAACAGCAGCTGAGCACAGCACACGCCGCCGGGACTCTAGCAGACTGCCTGCTCTCGGCGCGGCTGCGCATTACATGAATCTAATACACCCGTTTCCCTCTCCCCGCCACTCAAGCCTTTCTCTCTCTCCGCCGCTGCCGCCTCTCACCCCGCGATATACCGTTTACCCCCTTCACGCGGCCTTCACGGAAAAAATCGTAATACCCCGTTGTCTATATAGAAGTTTCACTTCAAAAATTGGAAAAGGATTTAGCTGAAATTTTTAAATTTACCAGAACAAAGGGAACGTTGAACATTTTCAGAAAAAATTTGTAACGCAGCCAAGTCGGAAACGGAATGATGTGAGCATCAAACTGCATCGACTTTACGCTTTACTTTACAAATCAATATGTACAGACGAATGCACCAACAGCGTCTATCTGTCTGTCTTTTTGTTCAGAGTTAGCTCGTAAACTGGCAAACTGACTTTGATAATGCTAAAACCATATTCCCTGCACGTCAACGAATTTTCGTACGAATTCGCAGCAGAATGTAAATATCTCGGAAAGACAGAAACTTCTTCCAGTAAATTTAATATAATCCGTAACTGAAATACGTAATATCTTTTCTTGTAATTTAACGTCGGATAATAAGCCTTTGTACTATAACAAAATATCATAAAAATTGCTTAAGAAAGTAGAAGATAGTAATGACAGTAAAGAAACTTAAATAGAAATCAGAAATTTTCAAAACTTATTAGCATGTTTATTGAAGTAATTACTTTTACGAGTCGTATGTAATGAAGAACGAAGAAAACTTAAATTAATAAGCCGCCTTTTAATTTAATATGCATGGTCAAATTTAGAATCGCATAATATATTCCAGTTTATCCAGGACTGACAAATAAACGCGGTAATTAAATTATTGAGACTTACTGCCTACATTATAGTAGATCTTTATTTTGAATCGGATAAAAAATAGGGAAGAGCAACATTAAAATTTTTCAAATTTTTAAAGAGCTTGAGTAGCTCTTTAAGGGTTTTATAAGACATTCTTACAGTAGAATCCGCTTATAATGACATCGAAAGGAAATGACAAACACGTCATACTAAGTGGGCGTCATAGAAAATAAACAATTTTCTATTTTGGTTAGTTATTAGTTATTTAGTTTAATACAGAAAAAAACTACAAATTGTATACATTTATTAAAAGAAAAAGCAAAAAAAAGCGATGTAATATCAATATACACAAGAAAGGTCAGAAAAATGAGCGAAAATGCTATTATTAATCATTTGAGTCACTATAGCCGAATATGATTTCTTGAGAATCAGTCATAATAAACGATATATCATTTTAAAGGGAGACATTATATTCAAACTTTCCTAGAGAGAATTTAAAATGAAATTCAAACTTAACACTACAATTACTTCATATTAAGCAGTTGGTCAATATAGGCGGAGTCATAATAAACGAATTCCACTGTATTTTGTGTTTAGATATTATGAATAAATCTACTTGATATTGGCATCCCATTTACAAGTTCTTTCCAACACCGTAATCAAAAGACAAAAGTACAACGCGAAAAAGAGCACAGTGCTGATGCCTTTATTGGAGTCGATGCAAGAATTTATTTCATTCGAATCGATTTGGTTCATTTTTTACATATCTAATCTTTTGTGACCCAGTTAGCTGCCAAGTCTTTTGCATATCAAAAGAAGTCCTGTCCTTTTTTTCGCAAGAATAAAAGCATTCAAGATTTCAGGATAAAAGAAAGACGTCCATGATAAAATATCTGCATTTGCTTTCGAATCGAAATCGATGTCCCGTAAAAGTGTCATTTTTCTATGCTGAACCCTTTTGTACTAACAAACTTGTCCTTAACGTACCACCGTCTACTCTCTGTTTTCACGTGATTTACACCAGAGCCTTTTCCTAAAAAGACGACTTATTGAATTCTAACTAATTTATCTTTGTTAGTAAGCGCCAGGGTGATGAAAAAATTCGCAATGTTCTCCGTTTGAATACTCGCCCCTAATGAACACGATAAATCTCGGGACCCTTGTCTCCATTTCTGAGCAACGCAGCGGACTTTAAATAGATACCATTTTTTATAGCATGCTTGCCTAAAAATTAAACCCATAAACTAAAGAAAAACCAGTGCAATGTTCAGAAGAAATACATTTAACAGTTCAAGAAATAGTCCCCAGTATCATCTATATTCATAGTGTTGCGCAAAATTGATTTTTGTCTCTATTTTAAACTTTTTATGGAATGCCAAAGGTACCTGCTAAGTGAAGAACTAAAGCACTACTGCATTTTTAAGGTCACACTTGAAACTAACACCAATAATCAAATTCTAAGGGTAAAAATTAGACCAAAACATTCACCGACAACCAAGACTCGCCCTAAAATACCAACACTAGAAGCAAAACCGAATGTACAGAAGTAAAATTACCATATATGGTAGTCAAACATCCCAGAACCACCAGACATTGATGGGTGGGATAGAGTGGTGTTAGCATGTACTTTGAACGCATGCATACCTGCTATAACTTGGACTTATGCCCAATTAACAGATATCAGGTGCTAAAGGTGCTAAAGGGTAAGTGCTAATTTCAGACAATATTGTTAAACATTAATAATCAACACTGCCAGACACTTTCCATCGGTGGTAATTTCTGCCAGACGCCTCAAAGTTGGCAAGAACAAATCGTAATTTTATTTATAGTCTGAGTTTCAATACTTTTTTTAAGCAGCCAGACCAATAATACGGGCCAAACATCCCCCAGACACAATTAAAGTGTCGCTGTGTTATACAGACATCTAACTATCGCAGTTAATCTAAAATATTCATACAGGTGAAATTGGCACACTTTTACAATTTACATCGCTTATCCTAGTTTCAATTCTACACATTAAGTAAAATGTATAAGTTTTAAAGCAATTACGTACGTTTATGTATAATAAATATTAGTTACAATGCCATTATGAAGAAATTTTAATGCGAACCATATATTCTGGAAGAAATGCTAAAGTCGAGAACTATTCGTTGTAAGTTATTCATTCCTTTCAATTCACGCTTACGCTCACCCTGCCCGGATTTCAACTTTAACTTATAATAGAAATTTAATACAGGAAACAAAGTTTTGTAATGCAACAAAATCAAATTGTGTACGTACTATGGAACTGAAACTAATTAAAACATC
The DNA here is from genome assembly GCF_000699045.2 of Agrilus planipennis. Classification (NCBI taxonomy): domain Eukaryota; kingdom Metazoa; phylum Arthropoda; class Insecta; order Coleoptera; family Buprestidae; genus Agrilus; species Agrilus planipennis. The sequence continues at coordinate 370,196 of NW_020438928.1, forward strand.
AAACCCCGAAATTCATTTCACTCATTTCTGTTAATTTCATTTAAGCACTATCTCGATGGCGCAACTTTCACCCTATGTATCCATAAGTAAACGTATTCGCTCTATTTACAATTTGATGGCGGTAAATCATGAATATAGTCAATTATTTTTCGCATATCCTACAAAGTAATTAAATGTTTACTAAACAGAAGCGAGAGCGTATTGAGTTAATTGATGAAAAATAATGTTATTGACTGTTTGTGATTTGCGAACCAATTAACCTACATAACTTCTTCATAATGAACAATTGCACTTGCACAAAAGCACGCGGAACAGTTGAAACTGGGTAGTTATAGGTTAATTTTAATATGATTGCATTTACCTGACAATTTACAGAAAATAAAGACTGTCCATGAACTAAAAAATTCTATTTTAGCTACATGGTCTACACTGGTATTGTTCTTGGAACGCCCCCGATAGAACAACGTGATCTAGTCAACTATTTGAAATGAAATTTTCATAGAAAGGAGGATTCCCAAAGCCTCATAGGTCTCAGTCGTCGAGTCTCGCAAAATCAAGCTTTTGCTGATCGGAAGTATACTTCGTTTACTTTCTGTAGCGATGTGACCTTCAGTTTGACCGGCGCAAAGTAGAAAAGAACAGCATTAGGCCAGAAAAGGAAGGAAACAACTCTCGGCCAAACTCTTAACCGGTGAGGAGCGTATAATCCGTACAGTACTGCACGGAAATATTGACCACTTTATCCACTACAGTTGCATTACTCAAAAGTGCAATTATTGGTACCATTTACTACTAAAAATATCAATATCAACGAGATGTTTATTTATATTTGAAGACATATTAAACGTTTTAACGCTTGTTTTCGACTCGCACTACTATTCATGATTGAACAAAACCTTTGACAGGTACTGTATGAAAAAGTATGTTTAATGAACAAGAGTCGAGAGTATAATGAGCTTTTTTCTCCCTACCTACGATTTTGCCAGCGCACATCCAAAGCATTGGAAGGGGTACATCGCTTGAGAAAGTAAATGAAGTATACTAACCACGATAGGAAAAAAGTAACTGAGACCGATGTTCTCTTCTAAAAGTTATACGCTGATGAATTCTCATGCCTACATGGACTCAAAACCGTAACTTCAAATGAAACTCGGGATCCTTTCTTTGACAATTTAGACTCAAAGCTGTACCCATAATTCTTTTTTTTTTTTTTATTCTTATGATGATTTCGAGATAGAAAACTTACCACGCGGTGTGTCTACTGAATATTTCGGATTTTTACCGAAATTTCTGATACATTATTCCCGCGCTAAGAAGAAAATATACACCGTACATATGCTATCATTTAATCTTCTTTTGTTTCGACTTTTGTAAAGAAAAAGGAACGGAATATATTATCAAATATACATTATACATCATAATAGTTAACATACATTGCATTTTTTGATTCAAAATGAATTCGGAAGATTTTGGAACTATTCCATTTGTTTCGATAATGTTCGGCAGACACCGTGTGGTGAGTTTTCTATCTCGATTCTTTTCCATCCGATTCTTCGGATACCGTACAAGTATTATTCAATAATTTCGCAGGTTCTTTGATTTTGAATTTAAACCGATTCCACCCTAAGAATCAAAGGACAGTCATATAATATGTGCATAGCACCCAGCAGTCCTTTTTGATTTTTTGTACTGGTAACAGTATCCTGATATTGCATCTATGCCACTTGCAGTTTGATCTTTCTTTGTATCAGATTCGCTTGCTACATGTTTTATTGCGGGAGGTCTGGGGGCTATTATGAACAACCTCCTATATTTCTTTTTTCAAAACCATTTAAAACAGTGAATGTCGGAATTACCCATTCTTGCAAATTTATCACATGAAATAGTTATTTTTAATCCGATTATTGTATGTAGATACCTAATAGACGTTAACTAAAAATCTTCATATCCTTCAACAGTATGAAACTACTATGCTCAGGTATTAACCCCTTCAAAACAGGTTTTTATCAAACCCCTGTCCTCCTACTGAGTCATATGATTTATGGATAGCTTTTTATCAGTCTTCATACGCCGCCACTGTCTTTAAATATGTAGCAGGTGCTGGTTGTATTCATTTTTTATGTGAAGATGGATTGGTGCATGTTATCCTGGCGGGATAAACAAATTGCGCCCCTTGTCCGAACCCTTGTAAATAAAGTCGAAAATCAGCCCTCTTAACGATTACAACTGTTCAGTGGCCCACGGTCTAATTTGTCAAGACTCACTTAATACCAGCATGTCTTTCTCCTTTAAAAGGATCGCAGCTATTTGTTAAATGTATTTTATACTGGCGCAAGATATTTTTCAAACCCGCTTTAGTGGCTATCCTTTCATGGTACGAAGTTTATCTTTCAAGCAGTTGATCACGACCGATTTATCATAAAATACTATTTGACAAATTTTGAAAAATTTTAATACTTGCTTTAATAATGAAACCGAAAACTGTCCTACATATACTTTGGGTATCGTAATATGTTTTTCGCATCTTTTCAAGCATTTAACTCATTTTGAACACAAGTATTTAACTTAATGTTAGGAATTAATAAACTACATCAATAAGTGATCTTATATAAATATTTGTTTGGACCTCGTTTTCGTAGCAGCAACCTGCCCCATTGGAAAAGATAATGATGGAATATTTTCAGCAGTTACATATATTCATTTTGAGAACAATGTAAGAAAGATTTTTACATAAATGCACCAGCACATTACACAAAAAAGCAAATGTTACTAACCGGAAACTCATTTCTAGTGTAATTTTTTTCTAAAACGCCATTAGCCGTCTTAGTTTATACAAACTATGGCCATATTACAGCAAGATCCCAGAATCGCCAGATATTACTTATTTTGTGATTAACAAAATTAAAGTAAAACACAAATGGTGGTGTGCAAGAGAAGAAAAATTTGGAAAAGAGCGAATATAAAGATAGGAGACGAAAGATTAGAAGAAGTGGCTGATTTTTGGTATCTAGGAGGTCAGATGAGTCAGGATAGAAGGAGTAGTTGGGATATAATGCAGATGATAGCGCAGGGTCGAGTCGCCTTCAATAAAAAGAAGTCACTTCTTTGCTCGCAAACGATTAATTGAGAAATTCAAATAAGATTGTTGAAGGTGTATGTTTGGAGCGCGGTGCTGTACGGGTGCGAAACATGGACGGTGAGCGCGGTGGAAAAGAAAAGGTTAGAAACTTTGGAAATATGGTGCTGCCGGAGAATGATGAGGATACTGTGGATAGGGAAGGTTAGAAATGAAGAAGTATTAGAAAGAATAGAACAGAGGACTGTATGGAAGTCAATAAGAAATAGGCGAGATAGGTTGGTAGGACACCTTCTCAGGCATGAAGGTCTAGTCAGAGACATATAAGAGGCAGAAACAGGAGTTAAGAGGAGTAGACCTAAAGTAGATTACTGGTACTGCAAATATTTAAGGATGTGGGATGTTCTATTTTTAAGGAAATGCGAAGATTAGTTTAGGATATGAAGGAGTGGAGGTGCATGTTCAACCAGTCTAGTAGTGTTAGTAGGTACTTAATCCGACGGCCAAATTATAAATATCAGGTGCTAAAAGTACGTAAAAACATTACTCCCTTTTCTTAAAGCCTAAATCCTGATTTTTACATGGTAATTCACAGAATATTGTTGAAAATAAATAAATAATGAACACTGCCAAACATTTTCTATCGGCAGTAATTTCTGTCAGGCACTTCAAAAGTTCGCAAATAGAAATCGCAATTTCACTTATTGTCTGAGTATTTATTTTTAAATATTATAATTAGAAAACTATTTATAAGCAATGACCAAACATCCCTCCGAGCCTTTATAACACAACGACATTTTAATTGTGTCTTGGGGGATTTTTGGCCTTTACTAGAGATATAGATCTGTAGAGCAGTAGTTACTAATTTTTAACAGTATTATGTGAAACATTATGTAAAAAACAAAAATCAGATTTTACCACCAAATTAATAGATATGCATACGTTCAAAGTACATACTAATACTACTCTATCCCAACGTTTTGTTACTCAGAAAACGAGTAATGTCTGGTGGCTCTGAGATCTTAGACTGTATAATTACTGCGGCGCGTCCTCTGTTTTGGTCAGAAATTTTTATATTTACATTCTGTCTAAGTATATTCATATTCGGCATTTGAACAACTCAAGAATGATCATCGTCAGTTCGCAAAATATATAAATAATCATAAACAGATTCCGAAATAGAACATATTTTTGACAATCGTTTATTTAACTTTGATAACATCGTGAACTGAGTATTGTGCGCGAGGCCTTTTTCAAGATTAATTCATTTAGTAAATAGATTCGTGTATATTTGAACGCTAATGATTTAATTCCCCTCCTTTTGTAACTCCTAATGTTTAGTTTCAATTTGTGTTGTTAATTTTAAATTAACGGTGCACTTACGTTTTTTATGGTTGTAAAATAAAATGAGAACGATGTTGCATACAGCTCATTTAGTTTTCATTTTGCCTCTCTTCCGTTCGTACCGTCCTTATATCTTTTAAATTTTACATTTCTTGATTCAAACCTTGTTAATGTTTTTCCTCTCCATTTCCTTCGGCGCTCCGCTTTTAACTTCAGCGTATTGTGTGCCTTTGCAAATCTTTAGAAAGAAAGCATTACGTTCGCTACAACAACCTTCGTATATGATTTAATCAGTACCTACATGCACATACTACTCTCCAACGTACCACATCTATTTTTACAAACCTTATAACTAGATGTCTGCTTCAACATTTATGATAATAGCATCATTTCAGATCCTATAGCTAAACCGTTTAAAATATTCAAGATATTAACTCTATGCATATGATGTCATTTATGCTTAATTTTTTTTTAAACATTTTATTATGATTACGGTTACGATTAGACGAAAATTACTACTGAATAGGTGCAATTACTTATTCCTACTGTAACCTTATGATTCTAAACATACTAGCCAAAAAAGAATGTTAGTATACTTCGTTTAGTTTCTCTAGTGATGTGACCTTTAGTTTGACCGGCGGAAAGTAGAAAAGAACAGCATTAGGCCAGAAAAGAAAGGAGACAACTCTCGGCCAAACTCTTAACCGGTGAGGAGCGTATAATCCGTACAGTACTGCACGGAAAAATTGACCATTTTATTCACTACAATTGTATTCCTTAAATGTGCTGTTATTGGTACCAATTCCTACTGGAAATATCAACGAGATGCTTATTTATATTTGAAGACATATTAAACGCTTTAACGGTTGTTTTCGATACGCACTACTATTCATGATTGAACAAAACTTTTGGCAGGTACTGTAAGAAAAAGTACTTATGTTTAATGAACAAGAGTCGAGAGTATAATGAGCTTTTTTCTCCCTACCTACAATTTTGCCAGCGCGCATCCAAGACAGTGGAAGGGGCACATCGCTAGAGAAAGTAAATGAATTTTGTTTACCCTGTTCGCGTACTTTACCACCAAACACAAAAAAATTTGGACTGCGAATTTTTAAAAATTAATTTTTAAACTGTTAAGTATGTACAAAAAATTAGAAAGTTGTACCTCTTCGATCATTTTAGTGAATTAACTTTCAAGATAATTTATTTCTCTTCAACTTCAATCTCAAAAGAGCACGAGTAATAATTGCCATAAGAAATGAAAAGCTATTTCCACTTCGGTGAACGATTTTCAATTAGAAAATTTTCCCATTTGTTAAACTTACGGACGTCCCCTGCGTTTCCGTTTCGCTAAAAATATGTCCAAAAAGATAATTGATGTGCTCTCGTTAGAAATAGAAACGATCAATTTGGTCGGAAGCAATGACTGGAGCAGAGTAGAGTAGTAGTAGGCTAGGGAAACGGGCGCACTTCATTAAGTCACGTTCATCGACAATAATTAATCATTGGCATCGATGAAGTAAGTGGTCAGGGTCGGACGGGGGAGCACGCAGATCCGTGTTTATCATAATCATCATCATGAACCCTTTTCGAATTCCAAAGTCAAAATACAAACAACAACGGACGCTCGGAGGCAACATGCGACCGATTAACTACTCAATTTACCCTGTTTATTATGTTTTGTAATCTAAATTGACGTTTTGTCATGATAGAGGAAAATTCATCAATGTCAATTGAAACCAGAAATAATACAAGATGGTTGGAGGTATGGTTTCGTTATAAATTGAACATTAAAAATTTAAACATATAACAAAATTCTTAACAATAAAAGCAAGAACATTCCTAATCTTCCCTAATTCATACAATGCATGCGTCCCCGCCCTCTAAGTACCTATCAGAAATGCAAAAGTATGTTTCATATTGTACACTTTCACATTTATGTATACCTTTTCTTTCCATTCAAATTTTTTTCCTGTCCCATGAAAGACAGATTTGTAATAGTTTATATTCTGCCTGTTTCCTTTCGGGTCAGCATCCATGGTAAATTAATTGGTAAAGGCTTTCGCGGCCTGGTTCAACTCTAAAGGCCGTCATTGGTTGGAGTTGCTTCCTAACGTGTCGCTAGCATGAGTGGCAAACTTCTTCAGAGTTCGGAGGTCCTTCCATCTTCGATGCTGGATGAGGACTGAGTCCATCCAAACTAAAAAATTTTTGAGTGTTTCATTCCCACCAGCCATTAATGCTGGTCCTCTTCAGCCTCCTTTCAGGAATCGTGGGAATGGATGGGCGAAAAAGATGAGACAGACGAAATGAAGACAGAAAAGAATGAAAGATTATCTGCCCAGTATTTGTTTAAGTGATCCAAGGAAACCACAGAAAAACTTGGACCAAGGCAGACGGACCCGGAATCGAACCGGCGTCCTCCCGAATGCTAAGCAATCGACTACATCTCTAGATCATGCCGCTAGATGAGTCCATCCAACGAACGACGACCTTTATACCCAAATCAGGACAGCATCAGTTCAAGTAAATTAATTGCCAAAAGAGTCCAAATTGTGCATCCCTTCATATGATGTCATATTTACACTCAGGGTCCAGGCGAAAGATAACTTTTTCAAACGGCTTAAATGTCGTAAACTCTCTTTTATCTCCGTTACTATATAGTTTTTCCCGTTTCCTTCACAGTGTGTCATAGGCGATAAGTCCGAAACCGCCCCCGACAAACAAACCCTACGAAGTACTGTAGAGTTTGTCACCCCTCCAAAGGCGAACCAGGGCGATCATTGTCTCATTTAATCGGTATTCAAACTACTCCACCATACACTTTGATTTCATACTATAACATTTTTGTACATTACAGAATACGTTAGCCACCATCTGATATTAGTATTCACGTTTATAAAGTTTTATGTATGTCGGTTCTAAATTTAAACGAAAGTAAATTACGTGGGCAAGTATATATGTGTAAGAGGTTGGTCACCTGCAGATAAACGACGGTGGAAATGTGCCAAGGGGAGTGTTCCGCAAAAAGATCTGCCGATATTCCTCGACCACCACGAGACTTTAAGGGTTGCAGTAAATAAACGGTGCAAAGTTGCATGTCGACCTGGTTTGGCTTAGAACGTGAACCTAAAGAGCAGGGTAAGTCGACGACGTCGTCTTACAACCAAAGGGTTGCTAACCGCAGTTCTTTGAACCTCTTCATCACGGGTCATTCCGTGACGAAACAACTGAAATGTGCACGATCTAAATTTGTGCTGCATTTTCCGACAGGAACGGTGCACGCGAAACGAAAAATTTCCATAAAGAACGTAACTGCACCGAAAGGTACTTAACGCTACCAGCCGAATACGATAAAAGGTTACGTTGGTAAATGTCGCGTTTTTACAACTTGTTGGAGTTTATAGCGTTAATTTCTTGTTCTTGTAAAAACGCACCTCCCTAAATGATTTATAACCTACTAAACATAACTACCATTTATTTCATCAGCTATACTAATTCTTTAGTTTCTACAATTCTTTTTGTAATCTCTATATACATAATAAATAAACCAAAAAGAAACTCACCTTAATAAGTTACTTACTAATATTTACTTACAGGGTTTGTCCGGAAAGTAATAGGACTGAGTCGATTTAAACAAAATTATTGAGTCAATCGTTACAATTCTTTAAAAACTTTCAAAATAAGCTCATTCTGCGTCGATGCAGCGCTGCCAGCGCGATTTCCACGCATTGCAGGCGTCACGGAAGGCATTCTCCGGAATAGCCTTAAGAGCCGCGGTGCATGCTGCTTGGATCCCCTCTGTCGTCTCAAAATGATTGCCTTTCATCGGCCTTTTCAGGCGAGCAAACAAAAAAAGTCCGGAGGGGGGGAGGGCACATCTGGGCTGTAGGGCGGCTGCGGAAGCGTTGGTCAGGTAGCTGTCCATAAGAAAGGCGGTGTGAGCCGGGGCGTTGTTGTGGTGCAACTTCCAGTCGACTGCGATGTCTTGTCGGATCCGATTGACCCTTCGTTTGAGTCTCTTGAGCACTTCCACGTAAAACTTGGCGTTGACGGTTTGTCCAGGAGGAACAAATTCATGGTGGACGATGCCTTTCATGTCGAAAAAGACAATGAGAATCGTTTTCTCTTTGGATTTGCTCATTCTTCCCTTTTTGGGCGAGGAGACGCCGGCGTGTGCCACTCGGAAGATTGCCTCTTTGTCTCGGGATCATACTCAAACATGTTCAAATGCTCCGTCACAATGTCATGAACCACAGATTTTGGTAAATTTAATATCTGGGCAATTAAACGAATACTTAGTCGACGGTCTGAGTTCAAAACTTCCGACACACGAGTCGTGTTTGTCGAAGTCGAAGGTCTTCCAGCACGGTCTTCATCGGCGACCTCTTCCCGGCCCTCTGAAAAGGCCTGGTGTCACCGAAACACACCACTTCTTACTAAAGCAACATCTGGGTAAGCCTGCTTGATCATATCAAACATTTCTGTCGCTACCGAGTTTCACACAGAATTTAATCTCTGCTCTAACGAACGCTGCATTTTCGGCTTGCACCACTCACAGAAACACATCGCGCGAAAAAGCCTGTTCTGACTCTCCAGGTGCTCGTAGACAACTCACCAGCCGCTCGTTCGTTAGCTAGGAATGCGCTCACCGAATCCAGTCGGTGCGAGCACGTTTCGAAGTACAGTCGCGGCGGAAGGAAATCAGTCCTATTACTTTCCGGACAAACCCTGTATATTAAATTATACTTAATTTTTGGAATTTCACTTTATAATATTACGAATAAAACAATAATTGTCTGTTGAAGTTATAATTCAAATAATTTACTAATTTTCTCTACCAGTGTTTTTCTACACCATATAATCACCACGTTACGAATGATAACGATTTCTATCTAAAGGCAATCTATAAAAAATCTAACCCTGAATTGCTTTTGAATTCCTGAATTGTTCAGGTTTTTCCTTTTAGGCCGAATATAGGCCATTGAAAGTAGTGGCACAATTCTCTCCTTCCAGAAATGGAGAAGTAAACAAACGTCAGCAATTCCTCTTCATATTTCACAATTTCAGGCGGAATTTTACCCACGAGAAGATAGAGGAGTAGAAATGATATATGAAGAGTTAGAAAAACAAGATTATTGTTTCTTTCTTTCAGTTTCCTCCAAGATTTTTCTTACTAATATATTGCTAACATTACAATACTCCAGTGCGCCTAACGCATTAGGCCTTTTCTAGGCTAAAATTGAGACGGTGGAGTTGAACTACGACACAAGACGAGTCCTATCAATTATGTTTTTTGTTTGTATGTATAAATAAGATTAATGTAAAAAGGACTGGAGCACCGCAGTTTTTCTGGAACTTGAAAGTTGATTGGTAGAATTTTTCTAGAAACTTCATTTTATCTACATTTACTGAATAAAATTCAGAAAATGAAGTAAACAAACTTTATATTTTACCTTTCTAGCATAATGACCTTATTATTACTATGATAATACAATTCTGTAATTTTTCTTAGACATAGCAATTTCGTGAATATTCCGCAGTAAAATAAGACAATGAAAAACTGCAGGAATAAAAGCCCATTAAAATGCGAATCGATGCTCTGTAACAAGGGAAATCTATAGTTCAAGAAAATTGCATTTTTAGATACTTATTTGAGAAGCGATGCAGGGCCGTATTATTTCAATACTCCAGTTAACGATTAAGAAATATCTCCATTGAATTGATGTATAATTTATGTGCAATTTACTCTTGTAGAAAATGATCTTTAAGAATTGATAGAACGATTGATAAAGTTGTAAGTTGTGAACAATGACGGCAACTGTAAAACTGCAGCATCCCTATTTCCATTTGATTTAATCGATAAAGTTTGATATAATTAGTGCTTTTTTCTATAATTCTTTCATACTTGTACATACAATATAATCCTTAAGCTTGATGTCAGTCAACATTCCCCAGTTTATGAAAAAAACGCTTAGCAATATTAACCACTAGTCGGCACTGCTTGTAACTACACTGAAAAAAATGAAAATAGTTGGATTTACTATACTGCGATAATTTCCCAATTGACGGCTCACGGTTGAGCCACTTTTCTACTTATTATCACACGGTTGTCAGTTCCAAGACTGGTTGGACCCAAATCCACACTCCTTCCTATACTGAGCTAATCTTCGCGTTTATCTAGAACTAGAACATCCCACATTCTTAACTATTTACGATAAGTAATCTTATATAGGTCTACCTCTACTCCTCTTAACTTCTGTTTCTGCCTCTAATATGACTCTGACTAGACTTTCATGCGTGAGAAGGTGTCCTACTAATATATCTGGCCTTTTTTTTTATTGACTTCCATAGAGTTCTCTGTTCTCCTATTCTTTCTAAAATATCTTCATTTCTAACCTCTAACACCACATTTCGAACGCTTTTAACCTATTCTCTTTCACCGCACCCACCGTCCATGTTTCGCACCCGTACAGCGCTGTGCTCCAAAGATACACCTTTAATAACCTTTCTCTAATTTCTTAATTAATCGTTTGCGGGCATAGAAGAGACTTCTTTTTATTAAAGGCGACTCGATCCCCCGCTACCCTCTGCTTTATATCCCTACTAGTCCTTTCGTACTGACTTATCTAATTTCCTAGATACCTAAAATCGGCCACTTCTTCTAATTATTCAAGGAAGCGTTGTTTTGATCAGATTAGTTTCACTTAATGTGACCGTGGATGTGAAATAGTTATAATTAGAAACCAATGAGTTATTTTAGTTTAAAATCGCCCATTTACTCTAAGATTGTTTATATATAAAATCACAAATTTGTCAAAAATAAAACAAGAAACCTACTTCTTGAAAAGTATCGGTAGGTATATTTCTAAAAATCCTGTCCGTTGTATAAATACCTATGCTAAAACGATTTCTAAGAAAAGAAGATTCCTTGCCTTGAATAATCATACGGTTGGCGTTGTAGGATTTCCGCTTTTCCTTTTCAACAGTGAAAACCTAATTCTTTCAAAAGATAAAATTTTGTGAACTACCTTAATTACTTTAGTTTTCAAAAGAATGATTGATTAAGTAAGATCCTGTTTTGACAGCTTTTACTATTTGTACTGGATTTCAAGAGTTTCTTCCGTTATTATTTTATAAACTGGGAGAAGCATAATTAAGTTAACTAAAAAACAAATAAGAAATACTTAATTCTAAATTTGGAGGACATTCTTTCCTTTTCTAACTTCATTAGACTACAATGTTCACTTTAATATGAGCAATTGGATTGATAAGCGTCTTTCCGACAAAGAGGCCGTCAACGTCACCATTATACTTAACGAGCTCTGGTAATTCCTTAATTAGAATATCCTAGGAAATGGAACATGGCCCTCTCGGTCGACCGCGATAACTTAAATCTGCTTCGGATGGCACCGATGATAAGCTTAATTGATTCTCCTAACAAAATAGTGTTACGTCAGACGTGGCTAGATTACTCGATCGTCAGTCACGAAGTGGGGCCATGTACGTAATACAACTTTGCTACTATTTTGCCGGCAATGTTCTTAATCTTCTCAGAATTTGATCACGTATTAATGAAGCTTCCGTTTCCTGGTTTCAAAGTGACTCCGAAAATGAAAACAATAGCTCATACCGTCTCAAAATATTGACTTTTGTATATTATTGCAAACAAGGCACGTATTAGATGAGCATCAACTTGAGGAGAAGTTAAATGCTTCAATATAAAAAAACCAATGAATATTAAAAGTAATGCACGGAGTTTTAAAAATATTTCATCAGATTATTGCAAAGCAGCTCCAAAGCAATCTTGAAAAATGGAGTATATTCAGCCACATTGATACGAATTCCGATAAAATTCTATTCTACAACAAATATAGCACCATTACATAAAATTCTATATATAAAAGACGTTAATAACTCTAATATGGATTTTTACATCCAAAGCGACCTCTTCAGTTAGAGAGTTAAGTAAAATTGCGCTGCAATACAGGGTTTATATAATTTTTAATCTTTCTTTAGTTCTTATGTTAGTTCCAAACATTTTCCAAGTCTAAGTTTTTGATATGGTCCATGAAAATCGTATTATCCAAACGTTTCGCAAGTGCACTTGAACGACATCTTCAGTGATAACTTCAATTGCTAATGAGAGCACCCCCCTTCATGCGGGTAAAACTACTCCGAATAAAATATATAAAAAAGATACATTTGACTTTTGCAGTTGTTATTTTCTTCATTAAAATCGATTTTATTTAATATTTTTCTCTGGAAGTCAATAAGAGTACTGTTAACAAATAGTTAAGTATGTGGGATGTTCCAGTTTTAAGGAAATGCGAAGATTAGCTCAGGATAGGAAAAGAAGGTTCGTATCCAACCAATCTTAGGACTGCCGACCTTATGATGATGATGAAAATCGATTTTACCTATACGATAATTTATAGTTTATTTTCAAAATAAAAATATTGCAAAGATTTCCTGTTTTTGATACCTTGATGGATATAATTTCGTACAGGATACATTTCACGAAACCATGCAGACCATAAAAAAGATAATAGTTCAATTAAACTCTGATATAGATTCACGAACGCATAATAAATTTTGTGAGATGCTTGATAATGAAGAAATAACACGATTGAGAAAACATTTGGAAATTAAATCTCGTAATGGAAAAAAGGAGAAACAATGGACCTAAGAAAGTATGGATATGGACTTGGCACGCCATTCGGTTGCTAATGTTGCCTTTTTAACTCGCTTAATTAAGAAAATACGTAGGAACGACATCATTAACTTTCAGGGCATAAAAAAAAACGCTTTTGCTAATGACATTCTCTTTAATTAACCAAGTATTTATTTTTAAATTAGAATGCAAAACGCCATTCTCCAACTTGGGTTTAATGGAAATAAGAATTTATGATTTCAATANAAACATTTTCTATCGGCAGTAATTTCTGTCAGGCACTTCAAAAGTTCGCAAATAGAAATCGCAATTTCACTTATTGTCTGAGTATTTATTTTTAAATTAGAATGCAAAACGCCATTCTCCAACTTGGGTTTAATGGAAATAAGAATTTATGATTTCAATATTTTAAAATTCTTTACGTTTAAATTAAAAAAAGGGAATTCTTATAGGATCATCTTCTTGGCTGTCTTTCAATTAACTAAAGGTAGTCATCAAATTCTACACTTCCCGTTGACCCAAAATCTTAATTAATTTCTAATTTTGTGTAGAAATGAATTTGCTTGGCATTGATTGTATTTAAACACCTTGCACTTTTACTGCTTTTATTTAACAATTAGCCGTCTAATTAACACTTTACTATTAATTAGTTATCAATTCACCACTGTATCAAAACTTTGTCACTTCTTCGCTCTTTCTTCTTTGCTTTGTATCGTTTCGAACTTCGTCTCGTACTAACTCGCTCGATCTCGCGACAACTATTTATACGACTGCCCGTGTTTTAGAACGATCTAGTATATGCTGTCTAGAAACCTGGTCTTTATTATCACCATGTATGTTGAATAGCCTATACGTATGTAACAATATCTATTTTTTCTTAAACAACCGCAAGTAAATATGATTAAAATTTAATATGCACGATTACTACTTCCTATGCTTTAGCAGCCCCACCCGATCATGTCCGCAATCGAAATTGATATGTTCTATAAAAATTCTTAAAAATTTCATTTAACCTAAATGAGACCTTCTGACACTTAATCTTCCTTCATTGTAATTGTTAGAATGTAAGAATGCATGAAAATTAACATACAAGTTGTAATACATGCCCCTAATATTTAATTTGCTACTTGAATTCATAGGGGTAGTAAAACCTCTAACCATTTTTACAAAGATGTATATTTAAGATTCCTAATAATCATTTATATAAAAGAAACCTTGTAAATGATATAGAACTATTAAAACTCAGTAAATAATACTAATTATTGCATGCTCTTTGATGGATATGCGATAATTGTTATGGTGTAATACATGGGACCTTTGAAAGGAAATAAACCGCGATATAACAGTTCTGGAAGAAGTCCAGACGTTTAGACCCAAAACTCAGGTCATACAGTATACAATTAATTAGATGAAGATAATACAATATTTTATAAATTTATGTATGTCTATAAGTAGATTTATTATGGTTGTAATTTTTGTGGAAAATATTTTAATAAAGTAATAAAATAGCATCAGCAGCAGTTGCCTAAGATCTGAATATTATAAACGGTTTTGATAGTCTTGTAACTATTTCTAAAATCTACCTTTAAATTTTTTTTGAAGATATTTTAAAATTTGAAATTCGTTATTTTTACAACCAACTTAATAGCCTCTTCACTAAAAATTGCATGTTTTTAACGGGTAGTCTCCCTTTTTTGTATTATCTCATTTTCTTTGTACTGTAGTAACTCCCATTTTGAATCATAGTTCTTTGGAAGTAAATTAAGTATTTATTTACTGATACATGAAATAAATATAAATGCAGATATTATCGCAGGAAGTAAATTAAATCGTTCCCTATGAAATATTGATTATACCCTCAAATTACTAATTTAAGTGCTTCGTAAAACGTTCAAATAGTAGTACATACTCTCATAAATTTGTTATTGTTAACCGTTAGACGTATTATAACTGCATGAATATTTCATATTTATGTAGCATGCTCAAAGCTGCCTAGAACTAAATTACAAAATTTTAAATTATTAAATAAAAATATTTCACAACTAGCTCGGCTCTTACGGAAATTATGGAACTATATGGGCAACAGCAACGCTATAAATACCTTGTTTCTATGTAAAGTTCAACACCCAATTTTTGTATGACTTCTGTCCTCTTTTTTCGTTTCGTCAACAATACAAACATGAATTTGCTAGAAAACACAATTGCCTAGAGCTTTCCTTCCACATTATTTCTATATCACGATGAGTAACATGAAATGGTGACATTTCCAGGATTCAGTAAGTTTGTTTGCAAGTTATATGAGCTTGAGTGAATCCTTTTAGGTCGCCCCAGTAACCTTTGATCTTCTCCTTGTTACAATACTGCTTCTTTTACAATAACGACTGATAATGCAACCTATCTCTAGCACCTACAAAGTCGTTACGATCATTTACATATTTGTAAACAAAAGGGACGAATTTCTGAAAATAAATGGAAGCCTGATAGGAATTTGTAGTATTAGAAGATCCTTCTTTAATTTATTATATATTCGACAGACAGCTGGCGTAAAAGGGTTGCAAAGTTGCATAACAACGAAAATAATTAAATATTGATTAGAAGTGAATACGGAAGTAGAAGCATATATAGCATTAAAAGAGGAACAATTCGTTGTCAATTATTTAACAACTACTTGCATTTGATTTCCACCGCGTTGGGAGATCCTAATGGGTCGTCAGTTATAAGGTTTATTGGACAAGCACCGCCACTCTTTCATGTCCTGCGCTAATCTTCGCATTTCCCTAAAATCAGAACATCGCATATCTTTCACTATTTGCAAACAATCTAATCTAGGTCTGCCTCTACTCCTCTTAACTTCTGTTTCTGCCTCTAATGTCTCTGACTAGACCTTCATGCCTGAGAAAGTGTCCTACCAACCTATCTCGCCTATTTCTTATTGACTTCCATACAGTCCTCTGTTCTCCTATTCTTTCTAATACCTATTCATTTCTAACCTTCTCTATCCACGGTATCATCATCAGTCGCCTGTAACACCACATTTCGAACGCTTCTAGATATGAAAATCAGCCACTTCTACTAAGTTTTCGTCTCCTATCTTTATATACGCTCTTTCCGTACGTTGTCTTCGAATGTATACCAGTATTTTAGATAGATTTTTATCTCTTTGGAACATACTCCAGTCCTTAATTTTGCCAGTGCTAGAAAATTCCGAAATCCTTCCGATGTAAAACTAAAAATCTACGCAGAACTTCCGCAATTGTGTGTCACAACGCTAAAACATATCTACCAATTTGACCTTCCCATGTTTATTTTTGTTACAATTTATAAATCTTCTAGTAGACATTTAGGTAAGCATGTGTTTTACTAAATTTCATGAGAACAAAATAGTTTTTAACATAACCCGTAAATGTCACATATAAGGTGTACTGTTTTTTTTTTATTTTTGTTTGCGTTGTAGGTACTAGATTCGAGCTAGAGCTCTATTTAATTTTTTTTCAACCGCGGCTTTTCCTTTTCATGTTTTCCTACACGTTAGCGTACATGAAAAGACAAGCAGTTGTTGAATATCGCGACAAACACTTTGAAAATAAACGCGTGAAAAAAAGCATTATTAATACTTTTTCACCCTTTGATCTTTGCAGAGTAACAAGCATAAGTAGACGCCTCTTGTACGGCTTTTGAAACTAAATACATAAGTAGGCATAGGACTTTCGACATAACATCATTGTACCGCGATGCACAACCGCACGCTTTGAGCATTTTGAAAAACATCGTTACTGCCTTTTGCAACGGTTCCCTTGAACGTAGAGGCATTGCAAAATTTTATGGGTCGCGAAATGTTCATATTCAATATTTCGAAAACATTGACTGGGCTGTTAATCATATATATAATTCACTTTTTAACTAGTGTAGGTGTTTTCGGTCATATCAATGGAGCGAGCGAGAAATTTTATAATCGAAATTGATTTGCTTTAAATTTTTCAGCCCGTATTTTTGAGAGAACGAGCAAATATTAAGCCCTCGACTCAATAATGTAAACTAAAGATATCTTATGTATGTACAATGGATTTCATTTATAACGACTTTGGTTATAGCGACCATTGTGCTATAGCAACGTTATATGTAAGTCCCTTGAATTTAAAGCATACTTTAGTACAAAATTCATGTGGCTATAACGACTTCGGATGTAACGCCGAGTTGGGGTGTAACGACTGTTTTTAATAAATCATTTGTAACAAATCCCTAGTAATCCGATGCAGATATAACGACCTGATTTGGCCGCTAAAGACACCAAGAGCTTCCTTATCTTTTGTTTAAATTCACACAAATAGTCAACCAGTGTGGTGACCTTTACCGTTGTTTTTGAATAGCAGCTGTGTTTAGTAAACTTTTGAATAAGTGTGACTTCCAGATGTACATTTACTGTTAAAAAAAGGCGAAAATTGTTTCAAAATTGAAAAACAGTGTGTGTCTGTATCTTCTTGAACTTCGCCTGTAACGACTTCTGGATATAACGACACTGGTCCCTTCGTTGTGGTTATACCCGAAATCCTATACTTCTATCTTAAAAAACGACCAAGGCTTCAAGTGGCTTAAAAGCGATCAAGGTCATAATTAAGTTAAAGGCCGATTATTGATTTCCATTTGAAAGTACCTACACAAAACTTTTGTCTAAAACTTTTCCGAAATAATACATTTCACTGTCCCAAGATAGAAGATTCATCTTGTGAGTGTGAATTACACCATATATTTTGTTGTCTGAATGTCACAGATGAAATAAGATTTTTCACGACAGCGACAATTCCTGAGTATAGGTTCACAGTTGCGCCGTCACCGTGACGTCGATTTCGCCCAATAACGCTCTAAAAATGAAATCCCAATTTTCGTTTCCATCAATTCTGCCACGTCATGCCTGGAGAACTATAAAATTATAAGTCTCAACGATCAGCAAATAGAGTTCCCTTTATTTTCCGACGTCCCGTCCGTCGTACGGTTTTATGGTCCTATTGAGAGCTATTTTTTCGATTATACGAGCAACAAAAATCTATAACGTGTAATACATACATACTCTATCGTAAAATTGGCATGTGGATCCGGGGAAATTCAGAATGTAAACCAGTAAGTAAATGAATGATTGTACTAAAGTATCCCTTCATACATCAACTGAATAATGGCTTAAACAAGTCACAGAGTTCCTTACTTTATGTTTATATTACTGGAAAATTTACCGAAGAATTTTGTCTGAAGTCAAATCGAAATGAAACTCAGCTGATTGTGAGTGAACAGAAAGAAAATTTAAAGTGAAGGAGTACTAAAACATCTTAATTATACATTATTTATTAATGAAGGCTACGATTAGATACATTCATAGATAACAGTTGTCTAACTAAGAAATCTGTATGATGAAAGTAATCCATAATTAATCTACAGTTATGAGTAACTATCTTCTTAAAATTCTGCGATTACAAGTTCCGGACAGTAATACTACTACCCGTAAGAAATAGCTAGGGTGAGCAATAAGAAAAGCGAGGATATCGTCATGGAAATGGAGCTACTAACGCTCGTTTCGTGGGGTTCCGTGAAATTTAATCAGATAGAAAATAGTTGGAATCAAATACACTTTAAACCAGACCAAAATAGCTTCAAAAGGAATTGAATAAACACTAATAAAAACAAAGTGTTTGGTGTCGTGAGACACCCAACGCGAACGAAGTTTGTTACGTTATTTCACAAAGATTTATATATATACTTCATCATCATCATAGGGTTGTCAGTGCTAAGACTGGTTGGACACGTACCTCCACTCTTTCCTATCCTGAGCTAAACTTCGCATTTCCCTAAAACTAGAACAGCCCACATCCTTAACTATTTGCGAACAGTAATCTAATCTAGGTCTACCTCTACCCCTNTGAAACTATAGCTACAAGCTATCCAAGGATGGTACTATAGAATGTCACCTCAAGGTAGGCCTAGTGGCGTCATCTCTTGGTTAGGCCGGAAACTTATCAATCCACCCTCGTATATACTTATTTATTAATAATTATACTGACGAACCATTTTAACAAAAATAGGGTTTAATGCAACCCTCTTTACTTTAGAAACTTTACAACATAAATTCCATAAAGTTTCTAGGACCTTTAACTTACCAAGGTCCCATTCCACTGCCGAAAATAACGAAGATATAAAATGTAAAAGATATTACAATAATTAAACCTACTACAATACAAACGCACTACAACATGCACCCTTTTCATCTTCTGTAATGAAATTATAAAGAAAACAATTCGATTTCCGCATTTGATAAAGCCGTTGTTCGATACATTCAATAGGTACAATGTATTGTGTACAATATTAGGTATGCGGGTTGGAAAATTTGCTAGTGACAGTGAACTTCCTTCTCAAAGGACACTCTTTCATCCTCTTGCGTCTCCGAATTCCTGAAATTGAATTACGGGACAGATAGGGGCCGGAAGCGGCTCTTTGCATACTTGCCTCCAACGAACCAACCAGCGACCCCTCTCAAACGTCGGAGCTTTATTATCCCGTCCGAACTAATTTCAAAGAGCACAAAACGTTTGATAGTTTTTGCGAAAGCCCTTTACAATGACAAAAGCGAAACGTAGTTCAATAAAACATACTTAAATAAAAAAAAACCGAAACAAAAGAGCATAGATAATCTTCATACTAAAATCTATCCGTATAATAATTCTGATTTGATAGGTATTTGTCATGGTTTATGTGCTTTATGGTTACTACTAGCTTCGTTACGCTTTGTACTGATTTTGTACGAAAGTGCGGAAGTTCCGCTGCATATTAAACAGATGAAAGTGTTACAGATATATACATATTTTTATGACTCTTTCAATTCTTTGTAATCATAAAATTCAACAGGAATATTTTGATGCAAAGTACATACGTATGCCCTAAATTAGAATGATATTCAAATATATTTGAGCAGTCATCCTAATCTAGTATACAAAGAATCAGGGATAATAATTTAGTGAGAATTTTGTTAATCAATTTCAGTAGATGATGAATGATATTTCGATGCCCTCATCTAAAATGTGTCACTTTCTTCCTTAATATAAGGTACGGTATGTTGTAGTCGTTTCGGGTCGGTGCAGGACGATTGATTTGAAAACTGCCACAAGTGATTTATTCACTCAACCTAATGCAGTGGAAATCAAACGTAATCTTTTTTACTTGCGGAAGTTTGTCGCCATCTACCGATATCTGAATATAATAAAGTGTTGTGGAACGTAACTAAATAAACGTTTAAAATTCGAAATTCCACAAGACTTATAGAAATTTAAAACACGTTTCGACGCCCAGAGTTCTCTAACTTAGGATAGCACCTTGGATGTCGAAACGGGTTTTAGGTTTCTAAACGTTTTGTGGAATTTCAGGTATTACGTGTTTATCTACTAACTAATGTAATGTCACTAACGTAGTAGTTCATTGCCTTACTAAAGTATCTAATTAGTAAATCGAGGACTCAACTTATGTACAAATTACTGCTTATGGGGTGCTGTTGATATCTAATAAGATCAATAAATTATTGGCCATGAACTTATACCGTTCTCATAATTTTTTTATCGTCACAACGTAAGATAGCAGAATAAAGCTGCTTTCTTTTTTTAAAGCGAATTGTACACAAAGAAGGCAAAGCGTAGTCAATGTTGCACTTCAACCGTACTTTGTTACCCCAGTTTTCTCCAGGTACTCATCTCATAGGCTGAGTGGACATGAAGTCCGTGAAAAGTTATTCTGCCGAAGGGACTGGAATACGACCAAGCGGCATAGTCTGAAGGTTAAAACTACAACTTAGCAATGGGGATCACAACGATCCGATTCCCTATCGGCTTGTCCTACATCAACGTTCTTTTTCAGTGGTTTCCTTGGTTCGTGCAAGCAAATGCTGAAGCAGTAATATTTCACTCTTCTATTGTTTCCATCTCGTCGGTCTAGTCCAGGGGGTCGGCAACCTTTTTAGTCAGAAGAGTCGAAAATTACAATTTACAAAATTTCAATGTTTTTAAAGAGCCACAAATTTTTTCTTGCCAAAAATAATTAGTACTCGCATTTAAATATTTTTTTTTGATAAAAAACTAATCTATTTATTCAAAAGAAAGAATATCTATTTATTCATCATCATCATCATAAGGTCATCAGTCCTAAGACTGGTTGGACACGTACCTCCACTCTTTCCTATCCTGAGCTAAACTTCGCATTTCCCTAAAACTAGAACANATTATATTCATGCAAGGGCTTGCTCGCACGAATATGTCGATCCGAAGATAGTCGGCACTCCACATGCCAACTTCTTCACCTCACTGTAACAATCTGGAAGATTATTGGGATGCGGTGAAAAGCGAGTACACGTGGCTGAGAGATAGAATCAGTGCCTAATCCTCGTTAATCAATTCAGAACGATTTTAAATGTTTTTTTTTTTTGATAAAATAAATCATATTTTCGTATGCAACTAAAGAGCCGCAGCTTCAAATCCAAACAGCCGCATGTGGCTCACGAGCCGCAGGTTGCCGACCCCAGGTCTAGTCAACTACCATCTCCCCACTCGCACGATCCCTAAAGGAAGTTGAAGAGGGCCCTTCACGGTAACCATAGCTTTGCATCAATGTGTAGATCTATGCACTAGTATTAATAATTTCAGTCTTTTTATTTTACTATTACGAGCAGGTATTATAAACCAATATGAGCAATGCATTTTTGAACAAACATCGGCAAATTATAATTATCAATGCTGTCACAGAAAATACTACAAATGACGCAGTAAACGCCATCTGTAGCACGATGCTACATTTTAGGATTACGTATGCTTCAACAAGGTCCACTTGTGTGGATATCTACTTGCTGAAAACGAATCCCGGCGTAGCCAACCTCAACGTGATAGGCACGTTAGCTTAATCGAATAAAATAATTCGAAGTGGTCTGTATTCTGTCGAAACTGCCAGACGCGGATCGCGATTTCGATCTTTTTGGATCTCATCAGCGCGTCGCAGGCAGCTCCGACAGAACACAGACCAACTTTTACCTGCTGTCTTAACAGTGCGTTTTAGAAAATACTACAAATGGCGCAGTAAACGCCATCTGTAGCACGATGCTACATTTTAGGATTACGTATGCTTCAACAAGGTCCACTTGTGTGGATATCTACTTGCTGAAAACGAATCCCGGCGTAGCTAACCTCAACGTGATAGGCACACGTTAGCTTAATCGAATAAAATAATTCGAAGTGGTCTGCATTCCGTCGAAACTGCCAGACGCGGATGGCGATTTCAATCTTTTTGGATCTCATCAGCGCGTCGCAGGCAGCCCGACAGAACACAGACCAACTTTTACCTGTTGTCAACAGTGCGTTTTAGAAAATACTACAAATGGCGCAGTAAACGCCATCTGTAGCACGATGCTACATACAGACCACTTCGAATTATTTTATTCGATTATGCTAACGTGCCTATCACGTCGAGGTTGGCTACGCCGGGATTCGTTTTCAGCAACTAGATATCCACACAAGTGGACCTTGTTGGAGCATACGTAATCCTAAAATGTAGCATCGTGCTACAGATGACGTTTACTGCGCCATTTGTAGTATTTTCTAAAACGCACTGTTAAGACCGCAGGTAAAAATTGGTCTGTGTTCTGTCGGAGCTGCCTGCGACGCGCTGATGAGATCCAAAAAGATCGAAATCGCGATCCGCGTCTGGCAGTTTCGACAGAATACAGACCACTTCGAATTATTTTAATGCTGTCATAAGTTTTTAATTTTTGTAAAGAAACCATAATCGTAAGGTTGGACGGGACCTTCGAAAAGTCAATAAGACAGTTTCATTGGCGCAGACAAATAGTTCATATCGTAGATTTCGCCTCTGTTAAATTCGAAAGTAGTATAAAGAAAGAACGATCAGAAGTTAATGGAGATAAAGCGATTGGGGCGTTTCATTCGTGTGATTTGATGGTTTAGAAGAGAAGAACGAGGCCAAGTTTCAATCATCCGGTGAAATATTCCGCTCTGATCCCCACGTCCAATACATTTCCGGTCAGCTGAGAGAGAGATGATCGTATTTCTTCCGCTTTCTCGCTGTTGACTGTAACGATCCGAGTGGAGGCCATTAAAACTGCCATTGCCCGAAGAAAGATTATAATAACGCGCGTACATTTTCTTATCTATCGTTCCTCTTTAAACAGAAAACGACGCCGTCCTGGTTGCTGTTGCGCTAGCGACGTCTCTGACACCGTTTGGGAAAATTTCACATCGCTTACGCCTTCATCGCCTTCTATTCACAACGCTCA
This sequence comes from Agrilus planipennis, assembly GCF_000699045.2. NCBI lineage: Eukaryota > Metazoa > Arthropoda > Insecta > Coleoptera > Buprestidae > Agrilus > Agrilus planipennis. The sequence goes on from NW_020438928.1 coordinate 393,599, forward strand.
AGCACACACACGAGAGGACAATGACAAGCGGCAGACGTTCGGTCTGATATTAAATATTTTTCAATCTGGACTGCAATCAACGATCTTTATTACCGAGAATGTATGAAGTTCGCGTGAAGATATTTAAAGTTATCGTACCTCTTTAAACGCTTATACTAGGATCATCTTGAACAAAAACCTTCTGCTGTATAATGTTCTCTAGCCCTGAATGGAATCTCTTATTTTATCTTGAATTTTTTTGATGTTTTCCTCGAGAACTATTCCTAAACTTCCATTAAAAAAAGCGTGGATCTTCTATTACAGCTTCTGTTCAATTTTATTATCTATCATCATTTACAATAATCTGTACGAAAGACTGGTTGATCACTACATAATATAAAACAAAGTCGCTTTCCCGCTGTCTGTCCCTATGTATGCTTAAATCTTTAAAACTACGCAACAGATTTTGATGCGGTTTTTTTTTAAAGGATAGAGTGATTCAAGAGGAAGGTTTATATGTATAATACATGCATAATATAGTAGGGAAACACTGATAATTTTAGAGGTTTCTAATGTGATGTCGTAAATAAACACATTTTTTGCGCTTACATTGCAAACGCTGGCTGAACCCTACGAGATAGATCAAAATAATGTACTACAATATTGTACATCTTAAAAGGGTCTACAAAAAAGTCCGGGATGGTATATGTCTATCTCTTAGGGATAACCCACAATAACCATTTTTTATCCTTTACTTTTTACGAGAAATAATGGCTTATTTACGAAGCGATTTTGAGCAATACAGCATTAATCCTTATTCAATTAAGTACTTTTAAATACATTGTGCATTTAATATATATCAATATGGCCCTTTACAGCATGTAATTTAAATGAATATTTTCGAAGATATTACAGATTTAAAATGCAGGGACATAGCGGTTGCGGCGGTACCGGCCGGGAGGCCGGTTTGTATTGTCTAATGACAAAAAACTGTGAATGTTATATATAAAGTCATTCTGTAGTATATTTAGTATGTTCAGGGGGTATCTTTTGAAGATTTTCCCTTCTCGATAATAATCTAAACAAAACAAAAATAAACATATTTAGTATCAGCATTGCACCCGTGCGAAGCTGGGGCGGGTCGCTAGTTATGCATAAGTCATAAGTCTAATGTCACAGAAGATGTTGTATCGTTATCATTTCTATGTTCTAAACTAAATCATTCACAAACACAAAAGTAATTTCTTACATTTATTTATTAACTGTTTGTAATCATTGGTCTTTTCAGTTAATAAATAATAATTAAATAAGAAAAATGAAAACTGTTAAAAACATGTCTCTCTGTAAGAAATACGTGTTTTGACTTGGTGGTAGTAAAGAGGAGTGTTAGATAGCAAAAAGAGCGATTATTGGATAGCATTATCAATAAGGTTCATATCTCCGGCTGAAATTTTTCTGTTCTTATTTGTTGTCAAAACCTTTTTTATAAAACTCAACCGTCTCGGTCCATAACAACAAGAATTGTCTTAATTTCTTTTTCATACCACTAACTGTGCTACAAAATTTATTGGTTTTACGGATTACTCTATTGCATTTACGGATTAGTGGTTTGATGTTGTATGCCAAATTTTTCTAAAAACAATTTAAATTCTTTATTTATATACTCTTTTCCGTTGTCGGATCTTAATACTTTAATTCTTTTTTCAGTCTCATTTTCAACTAAGCTTTTGAAATGCTTAAACTTTTTTAAAGTATCAGATTTATTTTTCATAAAGTACACATATACCTTTCTACTATAGTCATCTATAAAAGTAACATAATATTTAGCACCTCCTATAGAGCTAGTCTCCATCGGACCACATAGATCAGTGTGAATTAATTGGAGAGGTTCACAGGCTTTAGTACCAATATTTTTAAAAGGTAGTCTATTCATTTTACCTTCTATACATGTTGTGCAAATCTGGAAACCTTTTTTTGATAATTCTACTCCCTCAGCACTGTTCTCTAATTTTTGTAAATCTATGAAGTTAAGATGGCCCAACCTCTGATGCCACAAATTAATATCATTCTCATCTACTGTTGACAACAATGCTGATGTTTCAGAAAAATCATTCAATACATACATACATATTGTTACATTGCAAAGCAGTCAAAATTAATTTCTTATTTCGGTAAATTTTACAGCGGTCTTTCTCAAAATTAACATCACACCCATTCTTTGTAATCTGGCTTACAGAAAGTAAATTTGTTGTCAAAGTAGGTACATAAAGCACATTTTTTACTTGAATTGTCTGAGGTCTGCCTTCAGAGTCTCTTATTCGTAAATTTACATTACCACATCCTTCTACTGTCACCGTCTTGTTGTCTGCCACCTTTATATTATTTATTGTTGTAGGAGTAACATTGTACATCCATTTTCTCTCTCGGCACATGTGCTGTGATGCACCAGAGTCGATGTACCATTTGGTCTTGTCTAATGTTTCTGCAACTGAAAAAGCAGCATAATACCCATTACTTTTGTTATCTGATTGCAATTTCTTTTTATTCTGAAAGTAGCAGTTTTTACTAAAATGACCATATTTATTACAATTGTAACAACGTGGGCCTCTTTTTTGGTTGTTATCGGATGAATTTCTATGAGACTTTGGCATATTGTGAGATTTATTAAAGTTAATATAGTAGGCTGAAGACTCTGTCACTTTTACTTCCTGTAACAGCTTTGTTTTTACAAAATCAGCAGTAACTGACACACCTGAGCTTTCAATAGTCATTATCATCGGTTTGTAGACATCGGGGAGGCCTGCGAGCAGCAATGTACCTAGCCACTCATCTCCTACTACAAAATTAATATTTCTAAGCTTATGAGCTGTTGTCATTACTTTATTTATGTAATCCTCAACACTGGAGCTGTTATCTAAAGTGGTTGAAATCAGATCTCGTAGCAAACCTACTTTTCTACTGAGCCCGGAGTCATCAAATACGACTTTCTCTAACTGTGACCATACCTGTTTAGCCGTAGTCGCCTCCTGTACATGAACGTAATTAATCGGATCAATCAGAAGTATAATCTTTGACCTTGCTTTTATATCTTTTTTGCTGTCTTGTTTATAACCTGCACTGGGCCCATAACCTATTGGTTTTACGGATTACTCTATAGCATTTACGGATTAGTGCTTTAAATAACTAGTTTTTAGATTTAGGAAAATATAATACGCAGTTGTTAAGATTGACCAGAAACAACTTATTTATTTATATTTCTATAACAACTAAATACTAAATATATACATGACAACATCACAGATTACTTTGCGATTAACTATTTCATCAAAATTTAAAACAAGAAGGAAAAGTGCATTACACATTAAAGAGAATATAAAAGTAGCTTGTTTAAATCCTAGCAAAGGTAATCTGAGAAACTATTGGCTTTCACCTCATTATTATGTTCAGTGAATATACTTGTTAATAATTCCAGAGCTGACGCAAGTATACGACTGCTTTTAGCACTACACACTAATAAATAATCCAATTCTAGTTCACATCTACAAAACTAGACAGATGAGATGAATCAAGCCGTGAGATAAAGTCGAATCTTCTTAATCAAGTAAATAACTGGTAGGTAATCTGTTACAATAAATTGCAACCGTTCTCTTCTCCAACAAATTCAGGTCAAAGGTTATCTGCTTTCATAAATTTCATCATGGTCGTAACGGATCCCGTTTATGTGAGTTAATTATTCGAAATTCTCAGCTTGTCAGTTCAGAAAGGAGTAATTTGGGAATGATCATAAAATTTGCATTAGGTTCGTGAGTCTCGACTAGCTCTAGAGGCAGATTAAATGTAAGTAGCTATCTTGATAGATTGTAACTATCTCTTTCCCTATCATTTTCGTTTGTTCTAAACGAGAAAACATTTGATTGCTGTATGTTAAAACCAAACGTGAATCCACGCAAAACTATGTCCTAAGTCATACAGATCAATACAACCTTTGATTACCATATTCATCACCTGGTATTTTCATTGATAAGTAAATCCCAATGAAATCAAAATTTTGTTGACATTGTAATACGTGACCTGTTACCGATTTATTATCAACTTTAAATATCTTCGTTATCCTCATCATTATAAGGTCATCAGTCCTAAGACTGGTTAGACACGCTCATCCACTCTTTCCTATCCTTAGCTAATCTTCGCATCCCCTAAAACTAAAACATACCACATCCTTAACTATAGGGTTGTTCGGAAAGTCATTTCGTTTTTTCCCGACAGAGGATTTAATTGTATTCTTTTGCACCCAACTTCACATTTAAGCCGTATAATTTTTATATGCTTTGAGAGCTCATATAGCAAGGCTTGTGTGTGAAAAATTCCAATT
>NW_020438928.1:399462-411377 GCF_000699045.2 Agrilus planipennis
ATATATAAAATAATTTCCACTACACTAGTTCAAATATAATATTTTTTATGTTTCTTGTTTTCATTAAGCTAATGGAATATCTTGCACATAAACAAAAAGATTACTAAAAAAGACACAATTAAACGACATTCCTCTATTCTTCGTGCATAATGGATAACATTTTCAGTTTTCATTTAGTTAATTTTTCTAATCGTAAGTCAAGAATAAGGTCTGTTACTTCATAAAGGGAAACAGGGAAGAGAAAGCTCGTTCCGAAAATGTTACTGTGGTATTTCATACATTATGGGAAGTCTCATGCAAGAGAGAGCGCTCTTAATATCATTCCCAAGACGCAAAAACTTACTAACACGACGAGGGACGCTTTCATATGATTGCAAAAACAGAGGGAGTGTAATTACGGAATACAATGGGTAGAATGACAGACCTCTAAAAGGGTGTCAATGGAATAATGAAAATAAGGTGCTGATTAACTCGGGTACCTATATTAGTGCTACTAAGTGGATTAACTGCCATGACATTATTTTTTCCGCGTAATAGTATTAAAAAAAAAAATGTTCCATCAAGAAAAACGGCTCAGTGGGACATACTTTTATTTGCTTCTCCGTAGGTAAAATATAGTGATAGAATAGAATATGTTCTTTGCTCCTATGTCTGGTTAATACATGTTTGAAATATAGAGACATACTAATTTCTTTTTCGATATTTTTTACTTATTTCAAGAACCTTGTACTATTTTCGTTCGCTAAAAGTTCAGTTTATGCGTTGAAGGAAGGGTAAACTTATGCATTGGAGAAAGAGTTAGTTCTCGCGTTTTCTACTTACAATTATTATTTATTATATATATCAGATTAAATGAGCAAAACGAAGACTTAACAAGCAAGACCACAACCAAGACCGAATAAGCAAGAGCAAGACCAATTCCAAGACTAGGACAGTCTTACCTTAATAAAACTTTAAGTGATACAAGCATAATTACCCTTTGTTATTATTTTCCCGGTCTTCTAGGTTTTCAGTTGTTAACTTTGAGCAAGTGAAGACGCCCTAATTCCAAAGAACCTCACGCACATCTTTTAGGGTACGATATGGAAATCAATTTTCTATTCTTAAATTTTATAGAGCTGATAGTGCTTCTTGCCCTGAAATATGATCGGTCATTTCCGGATCCCTCACGTATGAGTTGAAAGTATTAGTAAAATTAGGTATCTATGTGTGTAACAGTAAAGATTTTAATCCAAAAATTTTGTAATTTATCAGATGCTGGGTTTTCAGGTTGTGAGTTCAAAATCGATAGGTAGCGTCAAGAGGCGTAAGAAACAAATAAAAATAATCACATATGGACTAACAATACAGTTTCCTAAGGCGTCGTAGCATAATGACAAAGCCCGAGCTTATAAAACCATTACGTAGGAAATAATAACCGTAAGCAGCTGAAACTAATTTTGAGAAACACCTAAAGGTTTCAAGAAGCCTCTCAAGCAAACATTCATTTAAAAGAAACGTAACTTTTAAGCATTTGTATGAGATTACAACTAAAAGCGTATGAGAGGGTAGCTATTATATAGATAAGGAAAATTATTCATCGAACACACAAATTACACATTTCCTTGTCATATTTTCTTTTTATGCCACACCAGTGAAAATGCATAATATAGTAAATGTATGGAGTATACAGTTTTCTAAACCAGCCGAACTTTCAAAATCATTTGAACAAAGCGTAACACCTTTAAGGGTTTTACATTACATTAAATGAGCTTATGGGTATTACTTTAGTATTTATATGAAAAGGTGGCTGAAGGCATTTGTACGAATTTCCCTATAATAAATCATCAAGCAGCTAAATTATTTTATAATTTTTATAAATATCATAGTCAATAAGAATCTGCTCAAAAGTACAAATTTATTTCCGATACCACACACCTAAATTTTCCGTTAATTTTTGAATAATGGTCAGTTTGACTAGATCAATTATCGTTTAATAGCCTAAAAACGTAAATAATAAAATACCTACGTGCATATTTTAAATAGTAATTTCATAGGTTAGAAGCGTTCTAAATGTGGTGTTACCGACGAATACCGTAGATAGAGATAGTTAGAAATGAAGAGGCATTAGAAAGAATAGGAGAACAGAGGACTACGGAAGAAATAGGAGAGATAGGTTGGTAGAACACCTTCTCAGACATGAAGGTCTAGTCAGAAATATATTAGAGGCAGAAACGGAAGTTAGGAGGGGTAGAGGTAGACCTAGATTAGATTATTGTTCGCAAACTGTTAAGAATGTGGGATATTCTAGTTTTAGGGAAATGCGAAGATTAGCTCAGGATAAGAATGAGTGGAGGTGCGTGTCCAACCAGTCTTAAGGCTGACGACCTTATGATGATGACATATAATATCATGGTTGTCAACGTTAAGCTTCTACACCAAGGTCTAACAGATTTTACAATCGATCACTATTGAATCACGAACTGTTTAAACAAAAATTCAGATGCGAATATTTAAATAAACAAAATTTTTCTGTTTTTATTTAATGTTTCCTCGTAACCTTTACTAAGAGTTTATTAAATCGCACTCTGGTAGACGACTGTGTGATAAACTTTTTCCGATTGCTGCTACAACGAATGTTAGAAATCGTGGAAATGAACGAGCCAAACTTTTACAGGAACTGGAAACGCCATTTGATCTTTTAAACGTTCGTTACGACGAGAAATCTCAAAGACGGTCGTTGGTCGACTTACGGAGAAACGGAGTAGACTTTAAACTTTCGTCTGCATCTCTCGTAAACTTAGCAAAAGAACTTCCATTCGGTTACACGCCCGAACAAACACATTAGAATTCAAGAAATGTGAATGCGTTACATTATCCATTATTCAAATTTGTTTGATCAGAAATGTAACTAACTGATGGAAATATTTCTGATGTTGCATTAAGTTTTCATTCGATATTATTTAAGAATTTCATCGAATATTTCGCAACAGCGGCGTTTGGGGTTGGGGGTAGAGCGGGAGACGCCCGGGGTACCGAGAAGTGCAAAGGGCGTCAAGGCACACGCATCAGTAAAACGTCGAAATAAATTTTTCGTTGTCCTACGGTAAAAAGTGTATCCATCTTTAAAAGTTTTTAGATTAAATACTATTGCAGACAATAATTAAAGATATAAAATACTGTTCTTTAAATTTGTAAATTTACAATACAATAATACGTCTGTACGTTTGTCACTCACCCAGTTTGCCATGATCAAAAACACCACTATTCGGTTAAAGCTGGAAAAGCGACTAAAGATGCGTGAAACCCGAATCAGGTCAGCATTAATTCACCTACTAGCCGCGAAAACCTTTTTGTCTAAATTATTAATTAAAAATCGCACACTGGAACTAAACAACTGCAACGAAGTGGACAGGTTCAAATTTATATATGCGAGTGTACAGTTGGTTGCATATAGATACATACGTTGTGATGACATATTATAGCATTTAATTTTAAATGTTTGACATTTTTAAAATACAAATGCTAGTTTAATAAATAAATTACTATTTTTTTTTCAAACCGTGACAACTTTAAGTTTATAAGGGGCGCTATCAAAAAATTGTCCTGGAGCGCCATACAGTAATCAGGATTCAGGATACAGCAAATCGTAACAAAATATAATATTAGTAAATTTAAAATTTTATGAAAATTCGTACGAAATGCGCTATTCTATAATGTTTAATAAAATCCAATGATTAATCAATCCTCAAACAACTAAAAAAAAACTGTATCCCAACATTAAATAAAGAATGAACCTATATACAAAGTTTTTACTTAAAATATTCTCGAATATCCTGCTTCATATAAGTCAATAAGAATCTGCTCAAATGTACAAAGTTATTTCCGATACCACATAAGCTTTTTGTTCCGTCAAAGCAAAAAGAAGAAAGAAAACAAAAGGCGGTAAGGATAAACACAATGTGTGAATTGGTTGATTTGTCTAAACGTCGCATATCGTTTTGAAGTTTCATCACATGAGCAAACATCGCATTGATCTGAATTTTATTTTTAGAGTGCCGAGTTTTACACCACGTTGATTCAGAATAGATCTCTGTAAAGCACATTTTCAACCCATTTACAAACCGGAGTGGTGAACTAAAACGGATTTTTAATGATTCCCTCTCCTGGAAAAAATGTGATATTGCCAATAAAAACTGTAGTAAAAAGGCAACAAACTGCTCTAGTCGTATTAGAACAAAAAGCAACAAAAGTAGTGAGTAAAAACGTTTAATATCAGTTTAAAATCAGATTTAACAGCATTTTAAGATACCAAGAGCTCAAAGACAAAATAACAGCCGCTGATAAACGGAATAAAAGCATAGGTTCGATCCATCAAAAACATACAATGTATATTAGGATTACGTAATCCTAAAATGTAGCATCGTGCTACAGATGGCGTTTACCGCGCCATTTGTAGTATTTTCTAAAACGCACTGCTAAGACAGTAGGTAAAAGTTGGTCTGTGTTCTGTCGATGCTGCCTGCGTGGCGCTGATGAGATCCAAAAAGATCGAAATCACGATCCGCGTCTGGCAGTTTCGACAGAATACAGACCTCTTCGAATTATTTTATACAATGTATAATTAATTAATAAAATATTTCACGAACGAGTTTATGTTACTACGTCTTTGAACGTTAACAGCAACCTTTAAGGATTTTGTCGGAATATCTCTGATAAAGCCGGTATAAGATTAAAAAGAGCTTTGATACGTAACATAAATGCCAAATGGATTTTCGAAAGAACCTTAAAAGTTTTAGATTCGCTTTTTGTCACAACTACGATCACGAAAGTTTACGGAATCGGTAATCACGGTTGTAAATCAATCAGACTAAAAGCCCGCTCTGTTTTAATTCCTATCTCGGATTAAGAAAGAAACTGCAATCACAGAAAGCACAAAACTTATGTGTAGGGATAATAAAAACTAATCGTAGCTAAAGTTTCGTTGATGAAATGGCATAAACTTGCAAATACAATACTGCATCACAAAAAAGGTGCAAAGAAAAGTATAGAGCTGAACTAAATTCCTTATGATTACATCAGCATCGTTATCAAAATAATAATTTAGAACCGCCACAGAAGAAATGGAGATGAATCTTGCAATAACCACGATTTCAAATATGACAATGAGACTTCTGTCATACATAATGAAACATTTTCAACAATTATGACGTTATCATTTATAAAATGTGACTGTTAAATAATCTGTCATAATATGGTCGCTAAACACAATATCTTCTGCTCCATTTCCCGGTATAACAACCAACTGACACAAATGGTATGATGAAAAGAAGAACAGGAGATATGAATCTATGTCGACCTCAAAAAGCGTTAAACTGACCTGTCCATAGATCCAAGCAAATTTCATCGATTTTTGACCCCCTCCCCCAAACCATCGGAACTGTAACGCGTAACTTGACACCTCCTCCTCGCAATTTCGTTTACACGGAGAAAATGAAAAAGGAAAATTTACTTAAATATTAAAGCAATACTCATAATTTATCCCACTAGCCCGTTGCTTCGCAAGCAAAAATAACAAAAATTACAATTTGGACCCGAATTGGTAAAAATAAAATCCCAGCAGAAATAAATTTACTAGGTATTTTGGTTGATGTAGACTTCAACTAAATTCTAAGTCTACACGGAGAAAACTAAATTTTGATTCTTTAATTCCCAAACGCTCGACTAAACCCCCCTTCCCTTCCGATAGTCGTTACGTAATTAGTGTTCATCGGCCCGCCTAATTACACTATAAAATACCGAACAGTAAAAACTTCCGTAGTTTCTGGGATTACCTCCAATCAATAAACATGCACACAAAATTTTCCTCATTATATTATTTGGTATGAATGTCAGTATATGCACGTATGTAGGCACATACGTATAGGAACCCGTATTCTCCGAATCCCTGGAATGGTGTGATATAAGCCACAATCGCGATCGTCGCATGATCTATATATCTATATATCAGTGAGAGGTGAACTATTACGATGAGGTGATAATAAATTACTGTTGCAAACCTATTATTCAACACATTACTTAATACGAGGGCGTTTTGTCGATAGCACACAGTGAAGGGTGCTTACCCACCACTCGTCGCATAATGTGAATATTGAGATAAGTATAGGGTGGTTTTATCGCTTCATAATATAATACACCTACTCTCTGTCACCTGCACACCAACGCGAACCGTTTTAGAAAAGAAAAAAAAAGAACGAAAGACGAATTTGTGCTGACAAAATCCCGAAAACTTGGCAATATATGTATGTATGTACTTTTAAACTTACGAATCTGTCTCAGGGAGATGTTGACCCAGAATTTTAAAATAAAAAATTTGTCGATTTAATAATATCATATGTTAACGGAAATGTGTGTAATCCGTCATACAATTACTAGGAAATGTATGTAATTCCTAAAATCGCCCGTGTGAAATAACTTATATTAGGCACATTTCCTAACATTTCCTAGGAAATCCATTCATTTCCTAAATATCAATCGGCAATGTATTTCACTCAAGATGTCAGTGGGTGTGCGGGGATAGCGGAGCAAGGGGATCCGATTAGGCAATTTATTGTATTCACAGATAACTCTGATTCTCAGTTTACTAACGAGTTTTATACATTTTCATTAGTTTTATATATTTTCTAGTACTATATCAGAATTTCATACCATTCCTAGGAAATGTATACGTTTCCCAGGTTATGTGTGCATTAAAAAATCTGAAACAATATTTTATAGATTTCTTAAATAGCCTGGGAATTGTATACATTACCTAGGAATTATATACATTTCCTAGAAATTCTGTACATTTCCTAGATTTGATACATTTCCGTATATTATCGTAAAGTTTTTATAGCAATAATTGTAAGGTAAAATAATCTGGTTCTAATAAAATATACTAAATTTCCGAGAAATTGAAAGATCGGTTCAAGATAGGAAAATGTGGAGGTGCGTGTCTAACCACTCTCCAGCCTGAAGACTACGACGATGATGTAAATACATTACCGACTGAAATGTGTATATCACTGTTTCAAACTTAGGAAATCGTCTTCCATCCTAACCTGACATAATCCGAAGCTGCATACCACTTCACGTAAGTGAATCACAGTTCTTTCGTACTGTAACCAAATTAAAAAATTCATCGGTAGGAATTTAGCTACAGTCATTACCACATCCTATCTGAACACCAAATACTGACATTTAAACACGTTCAATACGTCGAAAGATTAGTGATTTTCAATCCAAAATTCCAACTAAACGGATCCTGGACATCAAAAGCATTAGGTCTTTTAATTAGTTTCATTCTCTTATAAGGCATTTTAATCATCGGCTAATTCTAGAATAACCTACGATCAGCTATCTCACCATCTCCACAAAATTACGTTACAAACCTACCTTTTCTAGAACATTTTTATATATAAATTGCGCCTGTTGTACTTAAAGTCAAAAACATAAAGCAACTGTTTTGTGTAAGAAAACTGCTACTGATCAATTTTATATTTAAGGATGTTTGAGGGGTATGTCAAAATGCTATCAGACAAATAAAAATTTGGAATAACGTTCCTCATTCAATTGTAAAACTCCTGTAAAAATTACAAATCGATTCACTAAACCGTTAAAAAGTTGTTGAAATTTTAAAAAATTGTAATTGTAAAAATTGTTACACGTCATTTTATGGAGATTCGTTAACCGAACAGATTGAATTTATTTTTATTAACAGAAAAAAGCTACCAGAAATTTCGAACTTTTATAATAAGTACCTAACTTGAACTCTGGAGAATCACTTTAGCGTAAGGTTATTCAAATTCACTAAATGGTTATCGAGGAAAAAATGAAAAATTAGCTGAAAATCTCGTTTTTACTTGATAATATAATGATAATATTTATAATTGTCTGAAATAAATGCAATTTTAAAGTTTTAATTATTATTTAAACATATTAAAAAGTTTTACGCTCATTATTAATAGAGATTGAAACTAAATATTTTTTTGTTTCGAAGTTGAAATCAAGGCACATTCACTGCCAAAAGTCAGTTAAAAATTTTCCATATTATTCGCTATTTCTTATTTTATTCAAAGTATTTTTGGTCAAATTCCAAATTTTCTCTCAAACCGTATATTTTTTTTAGTATAGATAGTATTTATTTACCTCATGATATGCTACAAAACCTAATTAATCACGAGTTTGTAATTTTATGTACTCTTGTCTCCGATTGTACCTCTCAAACATCCTTAAGTGTGAAATAAGTGTACACCTATTTCAAAATAACTTTCCGTCCTTTAATCATCATCGTCTGCCCTTAACTTAAATAAAATTTCGCAATCTTTTGACATTCCAAAATGCATTACAGGCCAATTTGTAGAGTAATAACTCCCTCGCTTTTGATGTGAGAAGGTGGGAATAAAATTTTAGTTTACAGTACATTTATATGTCAAGGAATAATAATATATCACCGGCTTTGCAGTTCCATATTCGCACACGTGTTATGCAACGATTCCCATTTTTAACCGGCAGGTAAGCAAGTACCTATAGGTATGTGAGCTTTATGTCTGTGGAAATGCTACATTATGAACAATGGAAAGGCATTTACATGGTAGGAACCTTATCATGTAAAACACCTTTGCTTACTTACCACCATCGCCACAGCACCAACACCACCAGGCGCCCACCTACGTTATAAATTATGAAACTTTCAGTGGAGCAGGTCCTGGGTTTATATGACGATATATCGCAGTAATATATCAGCAGGTGCATTACGTTTCGAAGAAATTGCTTATTTTAAAATCTGAATAGCATTCCGAATACGACGAAATGGTAGATATTTTTTGCAATATTATGGCATAATGCATTCAAGACCTATAGTACCTAATATTGATGAGAAATTATTAGGCATGAATTATTCATACACACACATAGACAAAAGGGTCGCTTGTGTCTTAATAGCATACAAATAATGCCATAATATGAGCTTTAAAAAGCAATTGTTTCGATATTACAGACAGCATAGTAATGAACAAACGCAAGAACGATATTGATATAATTTTGTTGTTGCTCTTTTTGTTTTTTCAACAAAATTATGTTGGAATATTAGATGTAGATACTTCATTCGTAACCTTACAATTTCAAATGACTTATATTAGTAGAGATTCCGAGTACCAGATAGCCGAGTACCCAACAAAACATGATGATACACGGTTAATGGTTCATTTCTTCGTTCTGACGGGTTTTCCTTTAAATGCCACCCTTACCTTTTTAGCATGAAGATTGAGCTCAAACGGTTGAAATGAGCATATAATGTTTATAAACACTAACAGGCGGCAAGGTGACAAAATCATACTAATACTTACAATTAATCAAAATCTAATACACCAACAAGAGACAGAAATTGTAACAATTCGGCTGTACTATTGTATTCCTATATACGAGAATACGTAAACATAAGGACTACCTTGAAATAACAAATATTTTAGTAATCTAGTAATCAATAAATGATACAAAAAAACCTATACCAACACAATTTTAATTACCAATTTTCACATAAAATATTCTTCGAATTATTTCTTTTATTTTGTAATTGGTATTACAATTTAGGTGAGAATTCTGCGAGAATCTTGCTAAAACTTATTGGTCTTGGCCTTGTTCATTTAGTGTTGGTATTTGTGTTTCTGTTAGTTTTAATCGTGCAAGCATAACTACGTCTTAATCTTGATCTTACTCTTGCTAAATATTCAAGACCAAAATAAGGCAATGCAAAACTGCAAAACCACTGATCACTATTTTTGACATATGAGGGTTGATCCCTTTGCTCTACCCTTGATCTATTTACAATAACAAAGTTACATTCATATTTAAACATAGTGCCCATTAGGGTGAACACTTTTTTACCAAATATTTTCTAGCATTTCTAACGCTTCTCGGAAAAAGATTTCTCAGCCTCTGCAAATCACTGATTTACCGCACATTTTACCAAATTATCTGGCGAAAATCAATTACTATGCAAGAATTTTTAGGTCTTAGAAACAGTCGATGGGAGCTGGGAGCCAAATCTGGCGAATACGGCAGATACTCAACTAATTCGAAGCCACTATGTTTGACTGTATCACTGCTCTATCTTTGTAACTCATCACTACATTTTTAAGTATATTTAACATCTTGTCCCATTTAACATTGTCAAAAGCTTTTTCTATATCTACAAATCCTATGCACGCACTCTTTCCTTTTTCTACCGTTTTCTCTACTGTTACCCGTAAATCTAGAATGGCCTCCCGTATTCCTCTATTTCTTCTAAACCCAAATTGATCTACCCTAATAAATCTTCCGCCCTTTTCTCCATCCTCCTCTGTACAATTCTAGTTAAAATTTTTGACACATGGGAAGTTATGCTAATTGTTCTAAATGTCTCGCACCTATCCGCGCCTCTGTTTTTAGGTATGGTGTTACTACCACGTTCCGCTTATAATCCTCTGGGACTTTCCGCGTCTTGTATACGATGACATACGTACATACGATGTCTAAGCTCTTGTCCTGCATGTTTTAGAATCTCCCCCTGTATCCCATCTACACCTAGCGCCTTATTATTCTTTAAGTTTTTTAAAGACATTATGACGGAGCAAAAGTGTCAGCCTTCAGACACTTCAAGTTAGTACAGATTTCTAGTTTCATTTTAAAAAAACTTCTTGAAAGAATGCGGCAATATTTATTATTTGACAAAACCAGGGCAAACTTCAAGAAGTGCCGACTCCAGCAAACTAGTTTTAAAGAATATTTTGGAATCGCGAAACTGCAAAAAACATTTAAGCGACATAGGAGTGGGCAGAAAGACACTTCCTTTGAGAACGAAGTTACTTTTCCAACAACGTTCCCTAATTTATCTTGGGAGCAATTAAGTGCCCAACAACGTTTTTCACGAACAAAGAAAGCGTTTTAGACGAGGTAGAGGACAAGTTCCTGGATCATACGTCATATATCATTTTGATTAACCAACTGTAAAATGAACCTCTTTCTTCAGCACCGAGCTGGAAAAGGACTCTAATAAGGATTCAACGTCATCACCATCTACTACTCAGGAACGAATGAAGTCTCTACACGAGCTCGTTTTACACTTCGTTGAAACCACCAACCATCAAATTTAACAAGGAAACTATTTCTTCGCGGATAACAATGAGTAGTAGATAACAAGCACCAAAAATTCCTCTTTAATTAGCGCGATAGTTTTTTCGAAAGATATTTCCTGTTTTCTATAAAAGAAAATTTCACCTTTTCGCAAAGCAAGATTTTAAAAGGGAATATAACATATAAGAACGAAGAAACGGATTAAATTAATTTATTTTTTCTTCGGTTAAAATACAAACTTTCTGTCTGTCTGTCTTTCTTTAGGGTTCCATATGTTGAGATTACGGAGCCGAATCGCAAAACACAAGCACTTATGACTACGCCATATCCGTTTATTCCATCCATCTGTAAATTTTGACACACTTATACGAGGGTGGATTGATAAGTTTCCGGCCTGACCAAGAAAAACAAGGTTTTTAAAAATTTTTTTTTTTTTATTTCTCAACATAATCTCCCCAAGGCTGATACATTTCTCATAGCGGTGTTCCAGTCTATTAATGCCATCTCTATAGACTGATTCGTCAAGCTCCTCAAAAATAACCATTTACAGCTTCGATTACTTCTTCATTGTCCGCAAATCTCTTACCGCCAAGCCATTTTTTGAGATTAGGGAACAGAAAATAGTCACTCGGGCTAGGTCTGGAGAGTAAGGAGGGTGCGGCAATCAATTCAAACTTTAGATCGTTGATTTTAGCCGTCGCAACGATTGACGTGTGCGCTGGTGCGTTATCTGATGAAACAAGATTTTTTTCTTCGCCAGATGAGGTCGTTTAATTTTCACCTCG